>NW_003314264.1:3467628-3519434 GCF_000143415.4 Selaginella moellendorffii | reverse complement strand
CATATCAGGTTTGCAAACCTGGCTCACCGCCAAGGTGATGTATTAGAACTTGACAATTACAAGAAAGTATTGGATGCAACTATCAAGGTGCATTTCAATGATAACTTACGAAAGAGGAACATAATAAGGTCGGGGTTCACGTTTAGCAAAAGGGCCAAACCAAGGGGGATATATGGCAAAGAAAACTTGAAGAAAAGTTTCTCTAAGAATGAGTCCCTGGTTTCGAAAAGGTAGATCCAGTGGCTAACAAGTAAGTACGTGGGGGAATTAAGCAAAAAAAGACAAACCCATGGATAAAAAGGTCAAGTCTGTTAATAGCGTGGTAAACAACATATGCTTCAACTACGGTGAAGCGAGACACTTTTCAAGGGAATGTCCCTACCCAAAGAAGGCTAGAGCCAATATGGCTATTAAATCAGGTGAAATCCAAACTGAGGTACGTGATTTAGTCCCTAGCTCAAAGTTACTCATTACATGAGCAATTTTGGTAGAGAGTCATTCGGATATCTACTAGCCCTTTAAGGGAAGCTTGGAGGTAATTTTGTTAAAATCCTTATTGACATGGGTGCTTTGGAAAATGGTGCAACGGCTAAGTGAACCAAAGACTATAAAGTTTGTTTAAGGTAGCCAATGCACCAATGAGGTATTTCGATAAGCAAGAGTTGAAGTAGGGACATGAAAAATAGATATGGATTTCACTGTATTGGACATAGTGAGATTTAACATAATTTTCAAGATGGATTGGTTCAATTAGTTCAATTGGTTTATGGTAGCCCTGCATGGACAAAATAAAAACTTTGTGGTACTGGTGAATGCCTGAGGAGAATGATCCAAGGTGGAGGCTCAAGATCTAAAGGTAGGGCAATGTAAGGCCAAAGACTCTTGCTTAAGCCTGGTGTCTACGAAAGGACAACTCACTAAAGGAACCAAGGTAACATTTTTGTGCTTACTCTCGGTGAGGAATGATAAAAAGACGGGAATAAAAGAAGTACCTTTAGTGATTCAACCGATGTTAGACCAATTCCAAGATACCATGCCAAAGGAGCTACCAGTAGAGTTACCCCCCGAATGACTGATAGAACATAAGATCGAGCTAATCGAGGGTGCTAAGGCAGTAGTTTGTTCCCCCTATCGGTTGAATGAAAAAGAACTTGAAAATCTCAAACACCAACTTGAAGAGTTGGTGGAAAAAGGGTATGTTAGGTTGAGTAGATCACCGTATGGTGCATTGGTGTTATTTGTGAAAAAGAAAGATGGATCTATACATATGTGTTTAACAAATATACAAAGAAGATCAAATACCCTTTACCAAGAATTGAGGACTTATTTGACAAGTTGGGAAAGGCAAAATACTTTTCAAGGATTGACCTAAGGTTAGGATACTACCAGATCAGAGTAGCAAAAGAAGATGTTGAGAAGACAATTTGTCAGACAAGGTATGGAAACTTTGAGTTTCTAGTGATGCCCTTTGGGCTGTGCAATGCACCAGCAACATTCTCGACACTAATGAACCACATTTTCATACCCTATCTGGATCATTTCGTGGTTGTCTACATTGACAACATCTTGACCTATAGCGAGACACTAAAGGAGCATGCCAAACACTTGAGGAAGGTGTTTAAGAAACTAAAGGAACACCAACTGTATGCTAAAAAGAGCAAATGTAACTTTACTCAACAAGAGGTAAAGCTTCTCGAGGATGTGGTGGGCAAGGATGGGCTCAAGATGGATCTTGAGAAAGTCCAAGCGATCTAAGAATGGGAATGACCATCAAATGTACACAAGTTAAAGGCATTCTTAGGGCTAGGCAACTACTACTGAAACTTTATCAAATATTATTCGAGAGTAACTCTACCTTTAATGAATCAAACGGGAAAAGAAAAGATGATATGAACAATGGAATGCAAAGTAGCATTTGTCCACCTCAAAAGGAAGTTAAGGAAAGCTCCCATGTTAGTGTTACCAAACTTTGGTAAGGACTTTAAGGTAGAAACAAATGCTTCAAATTTTGCATTGGGTGCAGTGTTGAAACAAAACAACCATCTAGTAGCGTTCTTTTCGAAGAAGTTGGACAAAGCTCAATGAAAGTGGCTTGCCCACGAAAAAGAATTGTTTGTGGTGGTTAAGGTGCTCAAGGAGTGGTGACACTACCTTGGAAGACACTTTAAAGTTTACACGGATAATGTGGCAACAAAACACTTCTTGTCACAGCCCGACCTGAGAGGGAAATAGGGTTGGTGGGCTAATGCTTTAGTTGAAATTGATTGCAAGATTCTTTATAAACTTGGGAAGAGCAACATCGTCGTGGATGTTCTAAGTCGAAAAGTGAGCTTGAAGTTGGCAATATCTAGCACAATAGCAACCTTTCAGGATGATGTGCGAATAGCATATAAGAACAATGGTCTAACACAAGAAGTGTTGCTGAGGAACCAAGAGGCGTGGGAAGCTCACCAGAGTGGTTAGTTTCCAACAAAAGAGAAAACAAGCTAAATGAAACGCAATAGACTCATCTATTATACACAAATAAGGGTGTATGTTCCAGAAAGGGAACTAAGAAAAGTAGCCTTAGAAGATTGTCATGATGGACCTCTTGAGAGACACAACAAAGTGCCCAAAACAATGGGCTTATGCAAGAGGAAGTATCACTAGCCAAATATGGCTAAGGACGTCCAAAACTATATAAAGACATGTCCAACATGTCAGCAGGTCAAAGCCGTGACTAAGGTTAGTAGGGGCTTGTTACAAAACATCATAATTCTAGATCGTCCGTAGAAATGTCTTATGATGGACTTTATTATGGGACTCCCCCCAAGTGAGGGGTTTAATGTGATATTCGTGATTTTCGAAAATGGCACATTTCATACCCACCACAACGGAAATGGATGCGGAAGATGTGGCAAAGCTATTCTTTGAACAAATGGTTTAAGCTTTAAGTAGATTCGTGAGGCCTTACAAAATTGAGGCACGAATTGGTAAAATGGCTTACCGCTTCCAACTTCCTCGAGAGATGGGGAAGATGCACCCTGTGTTCCATGTGAACTTACTCAAAATGTACTTTGAGGATCCACTTCGCAAGGACCAAGTAAAACCTTTATTTGAGGTTATCCAAAGGGAAGAGGAATACAATGTCAAGGCCATCTCAATGCGTGCAAGAGCAAGTTACAAAGATGCGAAGTGAGGAATTCTATGTGAAGTGAAAAGGATTTCCATACTGCGAAGCAACATAAGAACTAAAGAAAAACATAGCGAGCATGCAGGAAATTTCTTTTTGAAGAATTTTATGCCATTGATTTGATCACTTTATAATGATTGGCACCTATCATTCTTAGCATAACACCTAATATCTACACAAGTTTCTCACATGTCTCCATAAAATGGAGTTGTAGTACAATAGTTTAAGCACACCCACTTGTGCAAATTAAAACCTTATCCTAGATGTCTTAGAACACACATTGACCATAATAATGACTATGATGATGCCTTTAAATAATTGCATCATTTCCATCATGGGTCATTGAAGTTAGTTATGCAATTGGGAGAGCCTCTTGCTTTGTGCAAAGCTAAATATATTGGAGCAAATCAAATTAGGTATATTATGGCCAACACTTCATCAAAATATTATAGGACTTGTTCATACACTTCACCCTTGCCACTCTTAGTGGTGCTCTTTGATTGATATAACATTATAAAATATCACTTTTCCTACTTGTAGCTATATGTGTTTTAACTTTTATAAAAATTGTGAAGCAAACTCTCTGGAAGTTTGTTTTGTCTTTCTTTCTTCTTGGTACATTTAACTTACATTATTTTTGCAGTTGCAAGTGGAGTTTGAAATTCAACTCACTCTAGACAGCAATAGCCTTCAATTTTTGCCATAGCCCCGAGCTTCCTAGTTAGTCGAACTAGTGCAGGTGGTTTCTCTTGCTGAATGTGATCTAAAGGTTAAACTTTATGCAACTGCCACAATGAGAAGCCTTTTGATAACAAAACCTCTTTCTTTGGTCGCTGCTAGAGGTAAAGGTTGTATCAAAGAATGGCACATGGATTTGTCTTGGAGGTAATTGCTTTTCATGTTTGTATTTCCTTGCATTAATCACATCCTATTCAAGCATTCTCTATATGAAACAAATCTCCCTCCTGCAAGATATAACTGCAAGACTTTCTGGAGCATTTTAAAGCTAGCGATCGTTCCTCAAGCACCTCACCTTGTTCTTGGATGTGATGCAGATAGTTACTTTGCAATCTGGTATTTCTATCTTTAGTTTGCAGTTGTCCAAGAAACTCACTCTCTTCTCACATCTTCTTTCTTCATGCCACATTTCAAGATATACTTTTTCAGACATTCATATCGTAGATCTTTTTTTGGTGGATGATTTCACAAATTGAGACTGCTGTATCTGTCTTCTGACCACTGTCAAAGACAATGCAAAACATCAAAACCACTGGAGAATGGCCCTACTAGAGAATAATGCCTTGTTTGGATCTTGCTAGCAGGTATGAAACTCTACTGGAACTTTTTTGTTCATAACATTTGATTGCAGAATATGCTTAGTAGCCATCATAGGACATTATGGGGTTGCTGGCACTGACAAGGGGCAAGTTTTTCTTTGGGAATTTTCCACGGGAAAAATAGTGGCTAAAATATTTGAACAAGGTATGAAATTGTTGTACTAAAACCAATGTCCAAAGTGTTAATCCCAGCCATTGAGACTTATGTGGAGCAGTTATGCCAATTTATTGGCAACTGTTAGAGAGGATGGGCATGTTGTTCTATATGTGTAGGAGGTATGGCAATACAAGTTTGTAACCCGAGCTTCACTTTCCCTAAATTTTCAGTTTGGAATCTGAGAAAAGCACTTCAGCAATAGAAGTGCTCCATCAAACGTTGCTGAGACTCAATGATCTCAACACAGGTACAGACCTGCATCAACTTTTGGTTCTTTCAAGAGGTTGGTTGGCAGACTTTGATTGGGTTGAGCAAACAAGATCTTTATGTCTTCAAGTGCTGCCATTTCGCTACTATTTCCTACACTAAGCATACTCTGGATGCCGCAATCAAGGATACTGTCAACTTGAAGCAACTCTTCCAAGTAAGTGTGCTTCCTCATTCGATTTTGGTTTGTTTGTTGCTAGTACTAGCTAACTTGATGATTCTAATGCCAGATTCGTGTGTAGGTTGCTGTTGTTGCTGTTCTATGCATCCAGTTGCAGGCAAGCTACAGGCCTTTGATTGGAGACATGGTGAACTCTCTGTGAACACTCTAATCACACTAGTGGTGCTTTGAGGGCAATTGATCCGGTTTATATTCTGAAATAAATTCAGGCTAGGGCTTCCGTCTTTCACAAGATCGTTACTGTTGATCAAATGTGATTCCAGCCATCGATTTGTACTTGTTGGGAAGAAGCTAGGTCAAAAAATTGACAAGCGATCGTAAGAAGAGGAGAGGATGATGATTAACTCTTGCTTCATATTCAATTTGGCTAGAGTATGTTTTAGAGATCCAAAAACTTGAATCTCCTTGCACTTGGAATTTTGTAAATCCAATTACTATCTACCCTTGCCACACCAAAAAGAAAAAACTCTAGCCTCTAATGAAATAGAGCTAAGACAAAGATCAAAATGTTGACATAAAATTTTTTTCAGAAACAAAACTCTAAGAGAATGAAAGTAGCATAGAAGAAACTTCTCCATCCTTTTCTTTAGGTTTTGGAACTTTCTATCTCTCTTGCTTGTAAAAATCCACAGTGAAATATTAATTGAAATTTAAGAAGAGCAATAAGAAGAATGTCAATAACATACAAAATGAATATAAATAGTATAGCATATCTAATATGTGTAAGTGTGACAATTGTAATGTTACTGCTATATGTTATGATGTCCAATGCATGCATGCACATAGATCCAAGGAAGAGTTTTTAGCATATGAAGTCTAATTGTCAATGATGATGTTAGTAATAATATTATACTATGATATGCCAATCCAAGATATCTGATCCAATTGTCAATATGTGTGAAGTATCATTAGTTTATCAAATCTTAAATGTTAGATGATGTCAATAAGAATAATTCTTTAATGACATAGATTCAATTCTTAATACAAGTCAAATTTTATCCATAAGTGTGAAAATTGCTTAATGACATTTAGAGCACATGCCTATAGCTTAGGTTCTTATATAACACAAAATAAATTTATGCCATATGCTTTATTTTGTTAAAGTGGAACTTATTCAGTAAAGTGGGACATTAATTAGCATGTGTCCACATGCCATTTCCTAGTACTTAATTAATATTTATTAATATTTCTATCAGTTTTTTAATTTATTTTTTATATTTCACAATATTATAACACAAAATCATATGAAAAGTTTTTAATTTATAAATTATAAAGCTAAAACTTCAATTTTTTATTGTTGTTATAAAAATGGCATGTGGCCACACACCATAAGTGGGATAATGAAAAGTTCCACTTTAACAAAATAAAGCATCCATCCATATTATAGATTAATATAGTACAACATATTTAATATAATAATGCATCATGCCTTATACTCTTCAAAGTTTCTGTAATAAATCCAAAAAATGTACAAAATATTGATGAGAATGCATCCTTTCTATAAAATTGGGATAGATAAATATCATATCTTGAATAAATTAAACATTGCCAAGTGCTAGTTTATTGTTATTAAAATATTTAAAATAAAGAATCATAAATTGGCATAAAATAATAATGATAAGATAAAATAAGATCTGTGATATACTGATGTGATAATAATGAAACAGATGGCCGAGATTTAAGTTATTTGGAATGAACTGTCAAGATGTGAGATTGGGTTAGGTTTACTAAGATTAGGGTTAGGCATTATTTGTTTGAGCACGTGCGGGAGTGATTGAACACGCAAGAGATTGAGAGTGCAAGTAATTGTTCACATGAGAGATCTAGAGTGCAAGTGATTGAGCATGTGAAAGATCTGAGACAACCCCACACCCTTGTCTCCTGGCTGCAGAGATAACACTCGCTTTCTATTTCCTTCCCGAATTACTGAAGAACAAAACAAGTCTGGAGAACAAGAGCTGGGTGCTGACCACAAAATTCCCGTAGTTAGTATGCATGGCGAGGAGCACATCAGACGCAGTGTCACCGGGATCCAACCCCCAGGTGGCATGGTCCGGAAGGCTCACCTCCTCGTGTGCATCACCCACAGCGCGGCTCCAGCGGGATACTACGGAGCAGCACCTTGGCCTCAGCACACCGCCGGAGCAGCTCCACCACAAACCCGTACTGCTCACTCTCCATCGCCACCCCATGCTAGCAGCTCAGCCACCTGCATAGAACATCCCCCATTTGAGCAGCCCGGTATGGGAGCACGATGCGAGCACCCCGACAGCATCACTCCATTCAAGGAGATCCCCTCCAGCTCCATCCGGTGGATCAGCGCGAGGGCCTCAGACCCATCTCCGTGCTGTGCGCACGCTGCCACCATCCTAGAGACTAGATACTTCTCGTGGTTCTTCTCGAACAGCATCCCACACTTGGCGTGCAAGCTCAGGAGTGCGGACTCCACTGCTGGAGTGGCTCGAAAGCTCAAGTGTTGATTGTCAAAATCCGCAAGAGCCAACAGTGCCGCAAGCGCACTCATGATTGTGGCCTCGTCTGGGTGAGAGTTCATGTCCCGGTACGTAATGATGGTGTCTTTGGTTTGAATTTTTCTTTCTATATATTGAATTTTGTGGTGGAAGGCTGTTTTTGAAAATGTGTTCCACCTGAATGAAGTTTTCTGGAAGAGAAAAGCCCCTTCATCAACTTTAGCAGTGCTCTCATTCTATTCATTCTTTTATTCTTCGTATGCTGTTCACATGTATCTCCAACATCATTGTTCTCAGTCCACCAGCAATACCAATTTCCAGAAAAGCAAAAAAATTAAAATTAACTTCAATTGTTCTTGAAAACTTGGAAGAAAACGATATACTTACCATACTGTTGGTTTTAATAGCTATCCCCCTAAAATCTTTTTCGCGATAAGTCCTTGCCGATGCTAGAAAATCTTCTTTTCACTCCACAATTTGTCATTGTTGCCAAGACCTCCCTGTCAAGACCCCCAACAAGATCAAGACTGGAAAATGCTAAAGACAAAGAGAAAAAGCTAGTGAAAACAAAGAAGAGGCCTTAGACTGGTGTTGATTCAGATTGTGGAGAAATGGAACAAGGCTAACCTATATATACTATAGGTTGATGAAGCTCCACCATTCTTGGATCGAGGACAGCCTAAATACAGCTGAGGTCGAGGAGGCGCCACATCATCATCAAGAATGTGGCTCGAGACTCAGGAATCGGGAAGTGTCTCGAGACTCAGGAATCGAGAAGTGTCTCGAGAGTCAGGAATGTGGTTTGCAGGTCAGGAATCCGGCGAGAGTCAGGAATGTGGCAAGAATTGGGGGATTCCTGACAGCACCCCCTCCTCAAGAACGAGTGGAACGAGGATGTGAACGAGAACGAAGAGGAGGATGGGATGAGCGGCGAGGGATGGGAGAGGGAGAAAAAAAATGAGGACTGGGACGAGAAGGATAGCGGCGGTGGAAGTCCTGAACAAGGTCAGGAGAATGAATCAGGTTGTCCGCAGGTTCCCAAGTGCGTTCCTCAAGTCCGTAACCCTTCCAGTCCACTAGATAGTAGAGTTTAGACCGTGAAATCTTGGAATCAAGGATGTCCTGAACCTCGTACTCAGACCCATCCTCGAGCTGCACTGGTGGAGGCGGAGGAATGACCCGATTTGGAATAGGACTGGGAATATAAGGCTCAAGGAGAGAGGAGTGAAAAATGGGGTGAATTTGATATGAGGAGGGAAGTGCAAGGCGATAAGTGACAGGATTAATGATGGCAGTGATAGGGAAAGGACCAAGGCATTTGAAATCGAGTTTTGGACAGGGCCTGGTGGTGGAGATATTTCGCCTGAGGAGCCAGACTTTATCCCCGATATTGTAAGGGGGACAATCCTGACGATGGACATTGGCAAATGTTTTATGAGATTCCTGAGCACGATGGAGGTGGAAGGAGATGGAGTTGTGGATTTCCTGGAGGTTGGAGATAAATGCCTCAGAGCGGGGATTTGAACGAGAGGATTCAGATGGAGAAGGAAGTGAGAGATTGAATCAGGGATTTCGGCCAGAGTTCGCAAAGAAGGGGGAAACTCGAAGAGAGGAGTGAACAGAGTTGTTATAGGAAAACTCAGCAAGGGGAAGGATATTGAACCAGTTATCCTGATGATAGTTGATGAAGCACCTCAAGAATTGTTCCAACGTCTGAATCGTTCGCTCGGACTGCCCATCAGTTTGAGGATGATATGCCGAAGAGAGGTTGGCCTTCACTCCAAGCAGCTGCAAAAACCGTTGCCAGAAATGAGAGATGAACTGAGGCCCCCGATCTGAAACCACATCTATAGGAATCCCATGAAGTCGGAAAATTTCCCTAAATACCAGTTTTGCCATGTCCTCGCCCAAAAACTCCTTGGTACATGGCAAGAAGTGCACCATCTTTGTGAAGCGATCCACCACGACTAAAATGCTGTTGAAGCCTCCAGAACTCGGAAGATCACTCAAGAAATCCATGGAGATGGATTCCCAAGGACCTGAAGGGACCGGAAGGGAACGAAGCAAACCTGAAGGAAGGTGGCGAGGTACCTTATTCCGGGCACAAGTGTCACAGGAGGTAACAAAAGCTTTGATGTAGTCGTCCATGTGAGGCCACCAAAAGTCCCGTGCAACTAGCTCATAGGTTTTCGCAATGCCGAAGTGACCAGCAGTCGGGCTATCGTGGCACGCCATCAGGACCAACCTTCGAGCATCACCTTCAGGAACGTAAAGCTGCTCCCCACGGTACAATAAGCCATCTAAGAACTCGAACTCGTCAAATCGCTGGCAGTCGGGAGTCACTGGGTGTCCAGCCTGAAGATGGGGGAAAATGTCGCTAGCGAGATCATCGGATTGAAGATCGTTTCTGATTGCATCCATCAAGGAGGAGTCCTGAGGGGCCAGGGAAATTGCCATAACTTGAAGCCGATCAGGACCGAGGATAACTTGATCCTGTTGATCGAAGGCAGGATTACCAGGCCTGAGACTGAGATAGGAGCGCCTTGAAAGAGCATCAGGAAGGCCTTGAAACTTTCCAGGTCTGTACTTGATAACAAAGTCAAACCGACTCAGGAATTGTGCCCACCTTGCTTGACGACGGCTTAAAACTCGGGAAGTGGCAAAGTACTCGAGATTTTTGTGATCCGTCCAGACTGTTGTTTGATGGCTCGCCCCCTCCAAGAAACGGCGCCACTCTCCAAAGGAATCCACGATGGCAAGGAGCTCCTTGTCGTGGATTTCGTAATTGATCTCCGTAGGCTGGAATTTCCGAGAATGGAAAGTGACCGGATGAAGTTTGTGATCCGCTCCGAGTTGAGACAGCACAGCACCAATGGCAAAGTCGGAGGCATCAGCCTCAATGAAGAAAGGTTGTGAGGAATCAGCATGGATCAAGACAGGAGCAGAACTGAAGGCCGCCTTGAGTGTGTTGAAGGCCTGCTGGGCAGCAGCAAACCAAGAGAAGGGAACATCCTTGCGAGTGAGATGTGTGAGAGGAAGGACAATGTCAGAGTAGTGATCAATGAATTTGCCGTAGAAGTTGGCGAAGCCAAGGAAAACCTGAACGTCCGACATTGATTGTGGAGGCTCCCATTCGAGAATAGTCTTGACTTTAGCAGGATCCATCGTGATACCCTCAGGAGTGACAATGTACCCAAGGAACTCCACAGACTGCTGATCAAAGGAACATTTCTCAAGTTTCGCGTATAGGCCGTGTTCTCGCAGCTTCGCTAGCACCTTGCGAACATGTTCGTCATGCTCCTCCTGAGTTTTTGAGTAGATGAGGATGTCATCGAGGTAGACGATCACCATCTGATCAAGAAACTCCCGAAAAACGTCGTTCGCCATGTGTTGGAAAACCGCTGGAGCATTTGTCAAGCCAAATGGCATGACAGTGTACTCGAAGTGGCTATAGCGGGTTTGGAACGCAGTCTTCCATTCATCACCAAGCCGGATCCGGATCAGGTTGTATGCTCCACGGAGGTCGATCTTGGTGAAGAAGCGGGCACCGCCGAGGCGTTCCAACAGGTCCGAGATCAGGGGCAGCGGATAACGGTTCCGAACAGTCACCTTGTTCAAACCTCGGTAGTCAATGACTAGCCGCAAGCTCCCATCCTTCTTCTTGACAAAGAAGACAGGCGCTCCAGCCGGGGACTGCGAATGCTGAATGTAGCCCGAGGCAAGGTTCTCATCCACATACTCTTTGAGGGCCTTAAGATCGGACGGGGATAACCCGTAGATAGGCCCCTACGGAGGTGACGCTCCTTCCTGTAAATCAATGGGACAATCATAAGGCCGATGAACAGGCAGTACACTAGCTTTTTTCTTGTCAAACACATCCCCAAAATCATGATACTTCTCAGGAAGACTGACAGGAGAAACATGCAAAGCAAAAAGAAAAAGAGGTTCTTCATGAAGGAGTTCTTTCATAGTGATTGTGGAGATAGGAGAAGGGGTACGACTAAATGGAATGATGAGACGAGGATACTGTCCAGTGTAAGATGGAAGAGAGGAAAGAGAAGAGGATGAAAACTTCGTAGAGTCAGGAACAGAACCCCGACTTGAGTTTAGGGAACTTTTCCTGATTCGGACTCGATGAACACCAGGGGAAGCCGTGGGAGATGGTGATGTGGGAGAGATGAGCTGTAAGTCCTTCCAACAAATCTGAGGCTGATGTAGTTGGAACCAAGGAAGACCGAGCACCACAGAGGAGGACTTGCTGTTGATGATGTTGAAGGCGATATCGGTGACGGTGGACCCGATGTGTACTCGAACGGGCAATGTTTCCCTAAGTCCAGAAGATGGAGACACAAAATGCCCGCCGATGCCTTCAACCCTCAAATCCCGTATGGTAGGAGAAAGAGGAACGTGATATCAGGCAGCAAAGTCCGTGTCCATGAAGCAGGAAGTTGCACCCGAGTCCAGTAGCGCCAAAGCCTTGAGTCCTGATTGTCCGGTGAAAGAAAAGAGACATGGGACGCGGAAGTTGCGGGAATTGGTGGTGGCTTTGATGAAAGGTGGTGAGGAGCTTGATAAGGAAGAAAAGTGATTTTTATTTGGGGAGTCCAAACAGACAGCTCCTACTCTGTTTGGACAGGGTCGTTTCCCGACTGCAACAGAAGTGGACTTTGAGGCAGAGTGAACTCGAGCAATCGGGGAGGCTTCCTGGGACACACAGCTGCTTTGTGATTAGGATCAGCACAGTAGAGGCAAAGATTATGAGATATTCGACGTTGCCTCTCAGCAGGACTCAACTTCCCTCTAATGAGTCGGGAAGTACCAGAAATATCCATCGGGACCGGAGCAGTAGGTTCAGGACTATGCCCCGAAGACTCAAGCTGGGATTCCTGAGTCTGGGACGGAAAAACAGCGGCGCGGCGACTTTCCTGACGACGTTCAAAGAGACGATTGTCACATCGAACAGCTTTGTTGATGGCGTCCGACAAGTCCTTGGGATCCTCCATGGTGAGCAACAAATCCTTGACACCCTTGTTGAGGCCGAAACGAAATTGGTCAATCAGGGCCTGCTCATCCCACTGAGTGTCCAAGGCAAGGAGTTGGAACTCTGCAGCGTAAATCGAGGCAGGACGAGACCCCTGAGAGAGACGTCTCATCTTTGTGGTAGCAGCCCGAACCCGATCTGTCTCGCCAAAACATGCTTCGAGCTTCTCTTTGAACAATTGAAGATCCATCAGCTCCGGAACCACAACCCCTTTCATGCTCTTCTCCAGAAGAGGAGAAAACCATGACAAAGCTGCACCCTCGAGCAACGTCCCAATCGCGCCGATTTGAGACTCGGGAGTGGGGTACCGCCAATGTTGAAGTGCAAAGATCAGCTCCATTTGGTTCAAAAATCCACGAAGCTCCGAACGCTTGCCTGAAAATTTTGCCGGGAAACTCACCTTCGGTTCAGGAACTTTGCTGGATCCTTGAGCCGAAAGTGAAGCAAGCTCCTGCTGCATGCGAAGAAGGGTCGCCTTCAGCTCGGTATTCTCAGACTGGAGTTTTGCAAGGACTTCGGCAAAGAAATCAGGATGGCTTGGAGACTCCATTGGCAAGAAGAAAGAAAAGAAAAGGGGGAAAAAGACAAAGGCAATCAAATAATCAAAACGAGCTAAAAGAAAAGCAAAAAACACAATCTGAATCAAACTGTCAAGACCCCAACAAGATCAAGACTGGAAAATGCTAAAGACAAAGAGAAAAAGCTAGTGAAAACAAAGAAGAGGCCTTAGACTGGTGTTGATTCAGATTGTGGAGAAATGGAACAAGGCTAACCTATATATACTATAGGTTGATGAAGCTCCACCATTCTTGGATCGAGGACGGCCTAAATACAGCTGAGGTCGAGGAGGCGCCACATCATCATCAGGAATGTGGCTCGAGACTCAGGAATCGGGAAGTGTCTCGAGACTCAGGAATCGGGAAGTGTCTCGAGAGTCAGGAATAGGGAAGTGTCTCGAGAGTCAGGAATGTGGTCTGCAGGTCAGGAATCCGGCGAGAGTCAGGAATGTGGCAAGAATTGGGGGATTCCTGACACTCCCCACTACCATAATGCTTGAAGATCCAAGGATGCACAAGCACAGCATCTAGAGTCACCCTCTTCCTCTGCTCCACAGCTAGAATTCCTTGGATGAGATCCTCTGCTTCACACGATGCAAAACCACTCAGGAATGCTTTGGCTCTCAAAAATCAAATTCAACTCCTTGATACCCTCTCAGCAGCTCGTACGCAATGACTCCCAACCCCCACACATCCACGGCCTCCGTGTAGCTCGCTCATGGTCCTCAAGCTCCATCACTCTTCACTGCTACCACCTCAAGTGCCATGTACTTCATTGTTCCACAGTACTACCACATATCCCACTACTTGTCTGTGGCCATGCCAAAATCTCCAATCACCACTTCATCCATTGCACTAGCATTGAGCCTCTCAAAGATGTTGTGAGGCTTGAGATTGCGGTGGATGACCCCTCTTGAGTGCATCCACTTGAGTGTCTCTACTAGTGTTTTAATAGTCTTTGCTACTTCTTCCTCAGTCACTGCCCCGCCCTAGATCAATCACTTTGCCAAGATATGGCTGCAAAGCTCCATAACAATAGTCCCAAGAGAAATACATAATACAACACCCCCCTCTTTTACGTGGTTGCCCCTTTGCCACGCTCACTCCTTGCTTCCTCCATGGCACGCTTAGTCACACCTTAAATGTTTAACAATTAACTCTAAATTAGTAATATTGAACTTTAATTAGTAGATGTTGTTAATAGATTAATTTTTTAGGAACAATTATATATAGTGATTGTTGGGCTGGTTATTATTCAGAATGGTTGAATCAATTGACCTTTACTCATTATACAATCAACCACTCCTAGAATTTTATTGATCCCGTGACTAGAGTTCATACAAATCATATTGAATCAACATGGAATGCAATGAAAAAATCCCTTTCTTGTTATGGGAAACCAAAATGATTATACAGCTCTTACTTTCAAGAATATATTTAGAGAAAAATATATATTGAAAGAAAGGAAGTTGCATTGTGAGTGCATGGAATATGGAAAGGGAATATAGAAATGTGCATATCAATTAGCCCAAAAACCCTAGCTTATATACAGGAGCGAGTGGTCTAGATTGAAACCAATCTGACAGTTACCAAAATCCCACTATGCTAATATTACTATACGGTATCGTAGCTATACACTTGGCCCTCACATCATCCCCTCCTCTCGGAACAATGAAAGACCATCAAGGTTCTCTTGTAGACAAGCCAGGATCTGGAGGAACGTCAGGAGGAGGCATCAACGGATCTGTAGGTGGTATTAACTGCTCCTGATCCCTTTGTATGAAGTGTTTCAACCACTGCACATGCACAATCTTTATAGGATTAGCTTGCTGGACGTCATGCCGAACCTCATAAACTTGTGGTTCAATTTACCGCAACACCCAATACGGTCTTTTCCACTATGCAAGGAGCCCCTTAGATAAACCACGTACCATAAGATGGGGAAAATGGACTAACACCAAATCATCCACTTTGTACTCCGCAGGTGGATGATGATGGGAGTTGTACCGCCGTTGTTGTCCCACTTGTATGCGGCCTAAGTGTTCGGCAGACTCTGCTCGGACAAGTGGAAGAATGCTTGTCAAATACTAATCCCATGACCTAGCATCCGCACCTCAGGTAAACCCAACTCCATTGGTAATATTGGATCATGACCATATAAGAGTTTATATAGTGAAGCACCGACAGAACTCTGCACCCTTGTGACATATGCATACCAAAGAGACGGCAAATAACCATCCCAATCCGAATGCTAAAAATTCACATACTTCGTAATCATCCCCTTGAATGTCCAAACGAGCTATTCCACCAGACCGTTTGATTGTGGATGATAAGCACTCATGAAAGTGTGGCATATCCCCAACCGAGACGTCAAAACATGAAATGCCTTAGCCATAATGTAAGCGACTAATTTTTCCATTTTACTTTAGTCACTTAACCGCACCTCCGACCACTTGGAGGAGTCTCACTCACAACCTCCGTAAGTCCTATTTTGGACTTGGGCTTACTAGCCTCGAGAATGGCATCCCCGCCACTCAACCTATGCACTTGGTCCAAGTGCTCCACGTGACCGATCCCATGACCAACACCCCAAGGTACCACCAACATATCAGCCTGTTACACTAAGGCCATGTCCATTCACCTTGGTCATAACGATGGTCTGACACCACCTACATCCCAATCCCGTCACTCAAAGACTGGGCCATCCATCCACGAGTGATCATCCCAGATCCACTCCTTAGCATCCTTAGGATGCCCACAGACATGGGGATTAGCCTTCCCCAACATCTTCGTTCCAGTCCCCACCAAGTCCCTTTTCGTCCTTGGCCGTGCTCGCCAACATTGCCACTGGATCAAGGCCCACAGGCCCGACCACTAAGTCCCACTGTCCTCTAGGACTTCCTCCCTGTGTGATTGTGTCCTTGGTCACCACACCAAAGGACTACTCCTCTTCCTTTCCACAGTTTGGGACTTTGGGACGACATTTCGGAACACCGTGGCTCTACGCGGGCCTCGTGGGTACTCTCCCTGCCTTTCACTTTTAGGTGCTCTAGACATGGGCTTAGAGCGAGGTTCCATTGAGCCACATCAGGTATCCAAGTAGGTAGTGCCACCCACACTTGGACTGGGAGCATCGGCCAGACGATCTCCCGGGGGAACTACAGCCGGCTCTTGAACACTTCACCAAGCTACCCCGCTTGTCAGTCCGTGTTCACTCTAGTCTTGGACTTCCCAGTGATCAGCTCATCACCCAACACTGGGTGCAGCCTCTCTGGGCCAAACTGGCCTTTCCCGGCCAAACTGGCTCCACTGCAGTCCTCCCGCTTACTATACTTTTGGAGCTCACCAAACCCCCCAGGGTCTGGGAGACGAATGCTTTGGGCTTTCACCCTCTCAGACTCGAACTCGGACTCGGACTTGGACTCGGACTCGGACTTGGACTCGGACTCGGCCTCGGCCTCGGTCTCGGTCCCGATCTCGGTCTCGGTCTCGGTCTCGGTCTCGGTCTCGGTCTTGGTCTCGGTCTCGGTCCCGGTCTCGGTCTCGACCTTGGACTCCATCTCGGGTCCTTCTCGGACTCCATCTCGGATTCCATCTCGAGTCTATCTCAGACTCCATCTCAGACTCCATCTCGAACTCCATCTCGGACTCTGTCTCGGTCCATCTCGGACTCCATCTCGGACTCCGTCTCGGCCCACCTCGGACTCCGTCTCGGACTCCATCTCGGACTCTGTCTCGGTCCATCTCAGACACTTCCACGTGTCATGTGTTGGTCCTTTTTGGGTCCCTTTTTGGAGCCTTGCTTATTGGTTGCCTCGTGCTCGCTCCTCGAGCACTTTGTTGGGAGTTCCACTCTCGCTTTCGACCTTCTAAGTCGGAGCTTTTAGTCCATATGTGTTACGCTCGTTTGGCTTTCGCTTCGGCCACTACCACATGGCGCCCTTCCAGCTCCACTTTGGGGCCTAGGGATTTTATGTCTCACAACTCCACCACCCATAGACGAAGTTCGATGTCCTCATCAAACGGTAAACCCTCTTATAAAGTAACACCCATATGTATTACCAGTTCCATCCTTGGCACCCAGCCAATATTTGTCTATAGTTTGACACCAAAGGCGCACCATGCCTTGTCCATCCTCTAAGGAGCATAGTCTCTCCAATATAGAGACTCATTCGACCACCTGGGGTGGTTTGCTCCCTTTTATTGGTTCATTTCTCGTTAAACCCATTAGAGACTCCCTCTCTAACTCAATTCCACTACTCATTCTTGAGTAGTCTCAGATTCCATTGACATAACCTTGCACTTTGGAACTTTTAGTTTTGACTTCTCAGAGTCAATTTCCTAGGTGTCTCCGACACCTTACGTTGCACATGGTGCAACTCCACTTCCCTATCCTAGGAAGTTCTTTACTTGAGGATACCATCATCCTCTCTCCGATATCGTGCCACCTTTGACACTAAATTTCAGTTATCATAATTGGTGGTAGGGCTGCCCACGGCCCTATTATTTGGCTACCTTACCGCTCCCCCCTTTAGAGCATCCACTTCGCCAAATTGGAGTGGTTGGGAATCCACCCTTGGGGAAACATTGCCTTTCCCACAATCCATTAACACCCAACACATTAGTGTTCTCGGCTTAACTTTGCCATTTGGATTCTTTCCTGGGATTCCCATGGCTTTTTTCTTAGCCACTAGTCTTTTGCTCCTATCCTTGATTGTTGCACCCAACAACATAGAATCACTACCTCCATTTTTGAGGTTTCCTTTCAGTTCCATAGCAAACACTTTGCTTTGCCAAATCTAGAGGGTGTTCACCCCTAGTACGTCTCTTTAACATTTTCTGCTGTGGGCTCTATCCATGGCCCAACTTTTGAGATCCTTTCTTGGATCTTTTATAGAGACTACCTTCCTCGGACTTACTATGCCACAGCATTGACATAGCTCATTTCCCTTATGTGTTCTTTCCACTTGGTCACCTTGACCAAGCCACACCATTATCAATAGTTCAAATCAACACTTTGAACTCGGAATCATATTCCTTAACCCAAATAAAGACCTTGTCCTTGTTTAGCCACAAGATCACCTAGTGATCTCACCTTGACCCCTTAATAGGTCTACCCATAGGAACTAGGTCTTCCAGACCCCTCTATGTTGTTGACTATGACCCTGGGGGCATCCCCCACACTTGGCGGTGTGCCCAAGCCAACCCTTCCGGCCAAGGATCCATAGCAACTAAGACTGGGTGTCCCCATCTCATTCACCACGTCCTTGGTGCTCTTTGCACCAAAGTGTTCAAATTAGATATGCCGAGCTTTCACTCTAAGCAATCTAACCGTGCATCACGACTCCTAGGCATCCCTCACTTGGCGGTGTGCCCAAACCAGTCTCCTCACTGAGAGTCCATGACCACCGAAATATAAGTGTCCTCATATTCCAAACCATCACCACGCCCTAGTGATTTAGGACTCGAACCCAAGCACTAGAGGGTCGGGACTCGAACCCAACCTCCGTATATGCATCTACGGATGGCATCACGTAGGATGCTTGGCGTGACTCCCCACGCCGGTGCACCAACTTATACTTAAAGCACGCTACAGCTTAAGAACCTAGTTCCTCCACACTGCCAAATCCTCTCACCTAACAATTCTGTGATCATGCATGGACTCCTCCATGCTTGGCCCCATGGCCCACCCTTTTTGAAGTTATCACCTTCAACTAGGGTATTTGTTCCCCCGACTTGCCAATCTCGCTTGGCAAGTCCTCCGACCACTATAATATGGTTCCTGCATAAGCGTGAAAGTCCTTGACCATCGACTTTCGTTCAAAGCCCTCTCTTTGAACACTCGGGAACTACTTCCCTAACCTTGATAGCCTTGCCTCATGGCAAGTTTCAAGACCACACTTCTGCTGCGCCACTCTGATTTTGCGTGTTTCATGAACCATTTACACTTGGCCTTTCTAGGTACTAAGCTACCTAGAATCGTCTTTGGGAACCTTGAAGGAACTCTATCCCTTAGCTTGCTAAGGCCTTCCTTTTTGCAAGCTTTATAGTTGCCATATAGTCTAACATGGACAATTCCATATTTTAGACTCTCCATGGCATCACGGTTGCTAGCAACAACATCCTCGAGCACCCTCTTGATTCTCCACTCCCAACTTGCATAACCACCGTTAGATATGCTCTTCGATTTCTATGGTTCAGTTCCATCCCAATACTACTTGCCTTTTGGCCCCATATGTTTCCTTTGGTTATTCTCCTCCAGACTAGGAGGAAAGCTTTGCATATTTTACTATGCCTTAGCAAGTATTCTTAGGGATGAACCTACCCAATAGCCTAGGGAGTGGTTCCTCAATCTTGGGCATGTTCACCTTATGATCCCACACATTGGGATTAACGTTGCTGCTTATAGGCCTTTACATGCCCATCACTAGCCTTGCCAAAATTCAATTTTTGGCTCTGTCCAATTCGGGTAGACAGTCTTCTCCTGTCTCCATAACCTTGGACATTTGGATAGCACCTACTATCCATCATTCGCTAGGGACTTAGTCCCTTGGGCCTTATCTATTGCCCTTGTGACACGAAACACCACCTCCTGATGTTCTAGAGTGTTTGGGTGTCCCAATGATGGCCTCATGACAATGAGCATTCCCGTTTACGACATTGACTTATTATATCGCAACATAAGCAATTTATCTCCCGTAAAAGTATATCTAACTTCTTTATGCCATTAAGAAGTCTTGGGTAGCTACCTTCTACCCATTTAACCAATTATTTTGCACCTCTTGCTTAGTTGCCCCATAGTTGTCAAGTCTTACAACTCATTGCTTGGTGCTTCCACACCTCTATCATTATTTAGGTCACCACACTCCAACCGCATGCCTTCCAGCTTAAGCCATGCCATTCCCGCTTTCATTGGGATTCCCTTGGCAAGGGGTTCTTATGAACCCACCATCATAACCTCAAGGTATCACACCTTGGCACATTTGGTGTCTCCACACCATTGGCCCCACGAGCCTACCCTTATGACACTACTTATTAGTGTCTAGGACTTTGCCTAAGACCAATATAATTGTTCCTCATGCTAACTATCTATTAGCACCGCACCATAGTGTTTGCACCCAACTTTGGGCCAAAGTTGCTTTCTTCTGGGAACATCTTTCCCACAACTTTAGTATGGCAATTCTACCATCAATGAGATACCTACTGTTCTCATACTTGGATCTTATGATCCTCCCCATACCTCATGGGGCACCATACACCTCAGTCCAAATGCTCTAACCAATCCCTTAGGACCATTCCCTGACTCCGCTTGAGTCATCCAGCATTTTGGACTTTGCTAATCCTACAACTTGCGAGGTCTTAGTCTTAGAGGTGCCAACTCACTGGAATACAACTTCGTGTATTCATGTCCTACTCATAAGGATGATCTTTGCAAGTGTTACTCTGACACTTGATGATTTTCTTGGGGCTAACCTTTGCCCCTTATGACTACTTGTCCATGTGATGAGAATAGCAACTCATCTTTAAGTACACCCCCAACTCCTTGGGTTGTTCCAGCATTTGTTAGAGGTAGCCCCAGCTACCATTTCAAGGACTGGTGTCCTCTTCTGTATTTGACCACCCACGGTCAACAATTCCAATCTCAAATTTATGAGTACCATCTTGTGACTCCTTTACTGTTTTGGAGTCTGCATCTTCCCCGTGATCCCAACTATAGTTGTTTACCACAACTACATTAGCTCGTTTGCTGCGTCAAACGCTCATCTGGATCACATCCTCAGCTCTCTGAGGAAACCCTTATACTGTTCCCAAAATCCCAAAGTCGTTCCCTTACTGGCCCTTTTCCATCCACCATATCGTGCACAAGTTTATGCATGAACTTGAGTGGAGAGCCATGTCCTTTTGACATGCTACTCCTCTAGGATAGGTCCATATCTAGGACCTTCCGATTCCAATACAAGTGGTGATATACTTGGCCACCAATTAGAGTCGGACTAAGGAACAACTCCGATACCAAGTTGTAAGCGACTAATTTTTCCATTTTACTTTAGTCACTTAACCGCACCTCCGACCACTTGGAGGAGTCTCACTCACAACCTCCGTAAGTCCTATTTTGGACTTGGGCTTACTAGCCTCGAGAATGGCATCCCCGCCACTCAACCTATGCACTTGGTCCAAGTGCTCCACGTGACCGATCCCATGACCGACACCCCAAGGTACCACCAACATATCAGCTTGTTACACTAAGGCCATGTCCATTCACCTTGGTCATAACGATGGTCTGACACCACCTGCATCCCAATCTCGTCACTCAAAGACTGGGCCATCCATCCACGAGTGATCATCCCAGATCCACTCCTTAGCATCCTTAGGATGCCCACAGACATGGGGATTAGCCTTCCCCAACATCTTCGTTCCAGTCCCCACCAAGTCCCTTTTCGTCCTTGGCCATGCTCGCTAACACTGCCACTGGATCAAGGCCCACAGGCCCGACCACTAAGTCCCACTGTCCTCTAGGACTTCCTCCCTGTGTGATTGTGTCCTTGGTCACCACACCAGAGGACTACTCCTCTTCCTTTCCATAGTTTGGGACTTTGGGACGACATTTCGGAACACCGTGGCCCTACGCGGGCCTCGTGGGTACTCTCCCTGCCTTTCACCTTTAGGTGCTCTAGCCATGGGCTTAGAGCGAGGTTCCATTGAGCCACATCAGGTATCCAAGTAGGTAGTGCCACCCACACTTGGACTGGGAGCATCGGCCAGACGATCTCCCGGGGGAACTAGAGCCGGCTCTTGAACACTTCACCAAGCTACCCCGCTTGTCGGTCCGTGTTCACTCTAGTCTTGGACTTCCCAGTGATCAGCTCATCACCCAACACTGGGTGCAGCCTCTCTAGGCCAAACTAGCCTTTCCTGGCCAAACTGGCTCCACTGTAGTCCTCCCCCTTACTATACTTTTGGAGCTCACCAAACCCCCTAGGGTCTGGGAGACAAACGCTTTAAGCTTTCACCCTCTCAGACTCGAACTCGGACTCGGACTCGAACTCGGACTCGGACTCGGCCTCGGCCTCGGTCTCGGTCTTGATCTCGGTCTCGGTCTCGGTCTTGGTCTTGGTCTCGGTCTCGGTCCCGGTCTCGGTCTCGACCTCGGACTCCATCTCGGGTCCTTCTCGGACTCCATCTCGGATTCCATCTCGGGTCCATCTCAGACTCCATCTCGGACTCCGTCTCGGTCCACCTTGGACTCCATCTCGGACTCCGTTTTGGTCCATCTCAAACTCCGTCTTGGCCCACCTCGGACTCCATCTCGAACTCCATCTCGGACTCTGTCTCGGTCCATCTCGGACTCCATCTTGGACTCCGTTTTGGTCCATCTCGGACTCCATCTCGGACTCCGTCTTGGCCCACCTCGGACTCCATCTCGGACTCCGTCTCAGTCCATCTCAGACTCCACCTCGGACTCCATCTCGGACTCCGTCTCAGTCCATCTCAGACTCCATCTCGGACACTTCCACGTGTCATGTGTTGGTCCTTTTTGGGTCCCTTTTTGGAGCCTTGCTTATTGGTTGTCTCGTGCTCGCTCCTCGAGCACTTTGTTGGGAGTTTCACTCCCGCTCTCGACCTTCCAAGTCGGAGCTTTTAGTCCAAACGTGTTACACTCGTTTGGCTTTCGCTTCAGCCACTACCACATGGCGCCCTTCCGGCTCCACTTTGGGGCCTAGGGATTTTGTGTCTCACACATAAATGCAAGACCATTATCCAAAAGAATCCACTCTAAACAAGAGTGCTAGAACACCACTCGATTGAGAAGGAAGTATCCAACAGCAGTTGCAGAGGTGCTAGCAAGAGCACCAACTTCCACCCAACGAATCAAATATTCAAAAGCAATAATAATATACTCATTGCCAGCAGTTGACCGTGGAAAAGGTCCCATAAGATTAAACACCACCAACTTAAACGGATGGGAAATTGCAATTGACTCCAACTGTCCTTTGGCAGCTCGAGGGGGAGTATTACGAGCTTGGCACCAAACGCAGATACACACATATCGGATAATATCACGTTGCATTTCCGGCCAATAGAAAGACCTGCGCAATTTCTTGGTTACATGACAATGTCCCATATGCCCACCTAGAACAAGAGAATCATGGTAGGCATGGAGAAACTGCAGAATAAAGATAGAAGGCACTTGTAAGCGACTAATTTTTCCATTCTACTTTAGTCACTTAACCACACCTCCGACCACTTGGAGGAGTCTCACTCACAACCTCCATATGTCCTATTTTGGACTTGGGCTTGCTAGCCTCAAGAATGGCCTCCCTGCCACTCAACCTTTGCACTTGGTCCAAGTGCTTCACATATCCGATCCCATGACCGACACCCCAAAGCACCACCAACATACCAGCCTGTTACGCTAGGCCATGCCCAATCACCTTGGTCACATTGGTGGTCCAATACCACTTGCATTGCAATCCTGTCTCTCCAAGACTGGGCCATCCGTCCATGAGTGGTCATCCCAGATCCACTCCTTAGCATCCTTAAAATGCCTATAGACATGGGGAATAGCCTTCCCCAATATCTCCTTTCTGGCCCTCACCTAGTCCCTTTTTGTCCTTGGCCGTGTTCGCCAACACTGCCACTGGATCAAGGCCCACAAGCCTGACCACTAAGTCCCACTGTCCTCTAGGACTTCCTCACCGCACAACTATATCCTTGGTCACTACACTAGAGGACTACTCCTCTTCCTTTCCACAGTCTGGGCCTTTGGGGCAACATTTCGGAACACCATGGTCTTACGCAAGCCTCGTGGGTACTCTTCCCACCTTCCACCTTTGGGTGCTCTAGCCATGGGCTTAGAGCGAGGTTCCATTGAGCCACGCCTGGTATCCAAGTAGGTAGTGCCACCCACACTTGGACTGGGAGCATCGGCCAATCAATCTCCTGGGGGAACTAGAGTCAGCTCTTGAACACTTCACCAAGCTACCCCACTTGTCGGTCCATGTTCACTCTAGTCTTGGACTTCCCAGTGGGCAGCTCATCACCCAACACTGGGTACAACTTTCCTGGGCCAAACTGGCCTTTCTTGGCCAAACTGGCTCCACTGCAGTCTTCCCCCTACTATACTTTTGGAGCTCACCAAACCCCCTAGGGTCTGGGAGACGAACGCTTTGGGCTTTCACCCTCTTAGACTCGAACTCGGACTCGGACTCGGCCTCGATCCTAATGGTCTCGATCTCGGTCTTGGTCCTGGTCTCAGTCTCGGTCCCGGTCTCGGTCTCGGTCTCGACCTCGGACTCCATCTCGGGTCCTTCTCGAACTCCATCTCGGATTCCATCTCAGGTCCATCTCGGACTCCATCTCGGACTCCGTCTCGGATCCATCTCGGACTCCATCTTGGGTCCATCTCGGACTCCATCTTGTACTCCATCTCGGACTCTGTCTCGGTCCATCTCGGACTCCATCTCAGTCCATTTCGGACTCCATCTCGGACTCCATCTTGGGTCCATCTCAGACTCCAACTCGAGTCCATCTCGGACTCCATCTCAGACTCATCCACGTGTCACGTGTTGGTCCTTTTGGGCCCCTTTTTGGAGCCTCGCTTATTGCTCGCTTCATACTCGTTCCTCGAGCCCTTCGCTGGGAGTTCCACTCCCACTCTTGACATTTCAAATCGAAGCTTTCGATCCAAACGTGTTACACTCGTTTGGCTTTCACTTCAGCCACTACCACATGGCACCCTTCCGGCTCCACTTTGGGGCTTAGGGATTTTGTGTCTCACAGCACCACTAGCCGTAAATGATCATCAAGATCCGTCCCCACAAAATAAAGAAGGCCATCTTTAAGGCGATATTGAGAATGTAAATGCCAAAAAGGCAAGTCATCAACAAGTGATGCAGGATTCTCAAACCCATCTTGAAGCCTTCAAATCCACGGCTCAATCTTTTGAGCCTCGCGAACCTCATCAAGAGAAGGTAGATCTTGCTCTACGCCTTGTGGACACTAAATGTCAAGTACAACAACTGCCGACGGCACAGAATCCTCATCTAGAAAATCCACAGAGGCTGGAACAACAAGCTCATAAGAAACATGAGAAGAGAATGGAGAAGGAAGAAGAGCTCGAGAAAGGGCATCAGCATCAGGCATAGAACTCCCTAGGCGATAAATAACATCAAAATCATATATCTTAAATTTCAAAGCCTATCGAGTAGTACAACTAACTAGGTTCTTCTGCTTTAATAATGAAGTAACAGTAGCATGATCACTTTCAAGTAACATCCGAGAACCATATAGATATGCATAAAGTTTCTTGAACCCCAAACTGCTGCTAAACACTCCTCTGTCGTGGAGTAATTCATTTCCGTTAGTTGTAATATACGGCTTATATATGCAATGGGATGGCGCTAACTAGGCACACTCGAGCTCTCTTGCATCAACACACCTCTAAGACCAATGTCAGAAGCATCCACGCGCAAAATAAAAGGTCAAGTGTAGTTAAGATATGCCAAAACCAAAGGAGTCGTCAATAGCTCTTTGAGATCCCCGAACGCCCGCTCACAATCCGGAGACTAGATGAAAGATGATGTTGATGACTTCAGCAACGCTCGCAACGGTGCAGTGCGATTAGAAAGATGATCCATAAAACGACTGAGATATTGCACCTTGCCTAAGAAGCACTGCACATCATTCACACACTTCAGAGTAGGGAACTTTAGAACAGCCACAAGTTTGTCAAGATCAACTTGCAAACCCTTATGAGGAATACGGTCCCCAAGATAAGTTATATCCTTGGACCCAAATACGCACTTTGACCGCTTTAGCTTTAAGCTAACGTTGCATAGCCGATTCAACACTTTACAAACATCACGAACGTGCTCCTCTCACGTCCCCTCCGAGTGGATCAAGACATCATTAATGAAGTCAATAGTCTCCTCCAACATATCGCAAAGAACCTTATCCATCATCCATTAGAAAGTTGCTGAAGCATTGTTCAAACCAAATGGCATCACCAAGAATTCGTACAAACCAAATGGTGTACAAAAAGCAATCTTAGGAATATCTTCTTCGGCCATTGGTACTTGCCAGTACCCAGAAGCAATATCTAGCTTGGTGAATTAATGACTTCGCCCCAGACAATCCAAGAGATCCGCAGTGTGAAGAAGAGGGTACACATCTAAGATCATCACTTCATTTAACGGACGATAGTTGATGCAGAAACGAATACTCCCATTAGGCTTTGTCACAAGATGAGGTTCACATGCCCAAGAACTCTGCGGCTTCTAAATAACACCCTTTTCCAACATCTCCTTGACATTTGCACGTAAGATCCGGATCTCCTTGGGTGACCGACGATGAATGGGAACCTTGATTGGACGAGCATCCCCAGTTGGAATTGGATGACACGTGGCAATCTTGGCCCTAGACGATAGGTCAAATTCAAAGAGATCAAAATACTCCTTCATGAGCCGGTCCACCGTTGCAACACAAAGATCATCAGAGGGATTGGAAAAAGGAAGAGCAGAACAAGATAGAAACATAGGAGGAAATAACGGGGGAACAAAAGTAATGGAAGCAGAGGTAGAAGTAGAGGGACAAAAAGGTACAGAAGTGAGAGGAATGGATGAAACATAAGGAAGTATGAGACAAGGGGGAGAAGCTTTAAAATCACACTTGGTATGATTGTGCTACAATCAATCCATACCAAAAATGAGGTCAAAAGCTTAACTCGGCACCACCCACAATGACTGCAACTCAAACTCGAGATCGCCCACACGCACAACTAGGTCCACCTCATCCCATGTACATGCATGTGTACGGCCGTTGCCATAAAGAATGAAAACTGGTTCCACCGCATGACGCAAGTGTAGACGGCAACGTGTGGCAACAGGTCGAGCAATAGAAGATAAACTTGAACCTGTATCAACCAACACATAGAGAATAATATGACACCTTTTGTTATAAAAACGAGCTTGGAAAATAAACACTGGATGAACTGGTGCCGAGTAAACCCCTTGATGATACTCCCAAAAGAAAGATGGAGGGGTCACTGACTTATTTGCGCAAGGTCCCTCCATTACTCGTGCGACTCCTCGTTTCCCGAATGTATTTCGGTGTTCAAACCATCCACTGCAGCAGCACCAACAGGACGTTGCTGACGCCAAGGTCTCCACCCAGGAAATGGAGGTCGCCAATCTAGAAAGCATCGACAACGCCGATAAGTATGACCAACTTCATCACATGCCCAACAGCGAATATCACGGCCACGACCACGTCCTCGACCTTGTCCTTAGACTCGAGCAGCAGCAGCATCAACCTCCATTGGAGCAGGACCATCACCCAAAGGAAGTGGAGTTGAAGGACGTATAGCGAGAAGTGGAAGAGGCAACGTCTCATAACGTTGTGCTAAGCTAAGAACATCGTCAAGAGTGGTGGGAGCAAGTGCATGCACAAGTCCGACAAGATCTTGATGAAGTGCTAGCCACAACATTCCTAGCTTGATCCGCTCTAACATATTTGGCTCCGCCTGAAGTAAAAGACTTCGGAAACGAACGCCAAATTGCATCACCGACTCAGATGGCCCTTGGCAAAGATGATGCAATTGTTGGAAGGCATCATCATAGTTGTCGGCATGTCTGAAAGCGCATTTGAAGACATTCGAAAGAACACTCCAATCCTCACGAGTGGCTGTGCTCAGACCATTGTACCATTGCAACACCGTCCCTTGGAGACACATGGGAAACTCACGCAAACATTGAGCATCATCCCCAAGAATGATATATGGCAATCACCGTGAAGTGATCGAACCAATGGTACACATCATCCCCAGGATTCCTGCGAAAGAACTCCAACCGAACGCGAGGATTAGCACCAAAAGCAGAAGGAGTTGTACCACATGCCGTGAACGCCACCATCAACTGAGTTTGGTTGTTTAATTGCAAGCATATAGCATCAAGCAATTGTACCAACTGCTGCTCTAGAGTCAAAGGAGGAGATTGCTGATCTACCATGAAGACGGATGAAGAAAGAGCAAAAGAAGAGAAATGACAAAAAGCGAGAAGGAAATGGGAGATTTAGACAATGCAAAAAAAGCTAAACCAAAATCTTGAAAGGGAAGAACAAAAGAAAGGGAATGGAAAAAAACTAGATTTAGGTGATGCAAAAGTTAGATATAAACCAAAATCCCAAATTCAAGCACTTCTCAAGGACAATCAAATGTGCCCCTCACCTCCACCAATGTGAGTGCATAGGATATGGAAAAGGAATATAGAAATGTGTATATCAATTAACCCAAAAACCCTAGTTTATATACAGGAGCGAATAGTCTGGATTAAAACCAATCCGACAACTACCACTACGCTAATATTAGTATATGGCATCATAGCCATACACTTGGCCCTCCCAGCATTTAATATTCTATGCAGTCATATTAAGCTATACAATCAAGATAATGCTGTTATAGTACTTTTAAATACTTAAAAATAATTGAAAATAATATACTAGAACAATCTTTAATTTATAGTAATGCCATGTAAGCAATGAGGTGGCATGCAAATCCAAATAAGCAAATAGAGCCCACCCTAAATAAAGGGGGGTGCTATATTGTGCATTCTACGCTCCCATAACACCTCCTGGCTTCTCTCTCCCTCACAACGATTCCAGGTAGACACAAGCTTGGACATGAGCCAAGCTTCATTCACTAATTTCCCTGCATACTTCTTGCCAGCCCTGTGACGAGCACTCAACAAATAGACCTGCCCTTCACTGCCAGATCCCAGCTTCTACAGCTTGAGGAGCTCATGACAATTGTCATCCCCAAACTTGCACATCACCATCGCTTGCCAATTTTTTTACCTAGCTTCTCCCTAATGGGTAAACATAGATGGTTGGGATCGCGTTTGATCGACAGTGACGAAGTTGTGACACCCTAACCCCAATTTAAGTGCATTAGAGGCTAATTAATTAAGAATAGTTTTTATTTAAATGTAACCATGCTTCTTTACAAAATTGTTGCATTCTACGCATGGTTACTCACATCCTTTGTTTTACACGCCGTGTTGGGAGTTGGAGTGTGCTGCAGTGGCTCCTGCCTGATCAATCGCCCTCAAAGCACCACCCAGCTCTCAAGGGACCAGGGGGATCAGAGAGTTCACCACGTCTCCAATCAAAGGCCTGTAGCTTGGCTCCGACTGGACGCATAGAACAGCAATAGCAGCGACCTACACACAAATCTTGCGTTAGAATCATCAAATCAGCCAGCACTGGCAACAAACAAACCAAAACCGAAAAGAGGAAGCGCACTTACTTGGAATAGTTGCTTCAAGTTGACCGTATCCTTGATCGCAGCATCCACAATGAGGGGAAGCCTGGTGCGGTCGGTCAGTTGCGGCGTCCTCTTCAGCATGTAGATGACGGTACGCAAACGATACGAGCCCAGCAGCAACGACAAAATAGTTGAAGAGCGTCCACCACGAATAGCCTGCTTTTCTGCCTTCCAAGCAGCCTTGCAATCCCTGGAGCACACACATTCTCACGTTTAACATGTCAAAGAAATCAAAGCTTCTTGCAAGAGCAAACCTTGACACCATCACGAAGAACACCGATGATAATTGCAGCCAAGCACTGCAGCACCCTGAGTTCCCGGTTGTTCATCTCCATCAATTCGCTGGTCTCCTCTTCGTTGGTTGTGGGTGACATCCTGCCGATCAACATGGTTCCGCTTCCACATCAAAATCACCACCACAACCAAGTAGCACTTTGCTCTCGGCTTAAGCCATCCCCGAGTTCCTTGCGAGCAGTCCAGACGGTCGACCAAAACTGAGAATGGAGTATCTCAATCTGCTGATAACGTTTCTCCTCCAGAGGTTGAGGTTGTACTAGTTGGAGCAGGCCATGCTAGTCTCGCGGGAGCACGACGTTTGCACAAAGAAGGCGTCACATTCCAGCTGCTTGAAGCGTCGGATGGAGTTGGAGTCGAGTGAGAAGTGACACCCTCCAAGGCTACGTCCTGGACAGGGGCTTCCAGATTCAAGTGCCTGGTTCTGGGACAGAACTGCCTTCCCGCTAAAGGCATCGGCGAAATATCACAGCAGCTTGCTCGAGGCCTTCCAGACGAATCACTCAAGTTGAGCTCCCGAGTACAAGAGCTGCTTGTCGGATTGATACGTCAAGTCCAAGTACGGGACAATAGTGGCAGTCGAAGGTCCGGAAGCAGCTCGTTTGCTGAGCAGCAAAACAGCTTGGGAAAGCACCAATAGGCCTGCTCGCAGCACTGTTCTCCTGATAGAGCCCCAATCAAGAAAGCTGTCCTGCTCTTGAACGGGACTGGCAATTTGGCAAAGGCGTCATCAACAATATGTGCTTTCCCAGCACCGTCTGCTCTTCGTACGCCCCTGCTGGAAAAGATCTTGTCTCCGTAACATTGATCGGAAGATATTCCGCCAGTTCAGATGCCGACCTTGAGAAAATAGTGAGGTCCGAGCTTGAGGGATGGTTTGGGCGGGAAACAGTAGCGAAGTGGCAGCACTTGAAGACGTACAGGATCTTGTTTGCTCAACCCGATCAGACTCCGCCGACCAACCTCTCGAAAGAACCAAAAGTTGATGCAGGTTTGTACCTGTGCGGAGATCATCAAGTCTCAGCAACTTTCGATGGAGCACTTCTGTCAGGGAGACGAGCTGCTGTAGCGTTCCTTTCAGATTCCGAACTGAAAGTTCAGGGAAAATGAAGCTCGAGTTACAAACTTGTATTGCCATACCTCCTACACATACGGAACAACATGCCCATCCTCTCCAACAGTTGCCAGTAAACGCGACGACGTTGTAGTTTTCACTTGTACGATTTTTTATCCTACATAGCACGCTTGCATAAGAGACGACTTGAAAAACAAGAGTTTCATACCTTGTTCAAACATTTCAACCACTCTTTTTCCGGTGGAAAATTCCCAAAGAAAAACTTGCCCCTCGTCAGTGTCAGCAATCCCATAACGTCCCATGACGGCTGCTGAGCATATCCTGCAATCGAATGTTATGAACAAAACGTTCCAGTAGATTTTCATACCTGTTTGCAAGATCATTGCCAGCAAACAAGTCATTATTCTCTAGCAGGGCCATTCTCCAGTGGTTCTGATGTTTTGCATCGTTGGTCAGAAGACAGACACAGAAATCGTAGTCTTGATCTCTGAAATCATCCACCAAAGAAAGATCTACAATATGAATGTCTGAAAAAGTATATCTCGAAATGTGGCATGAAGAAAGTAGCTGTTTTTTGGAGATATTTCTGTAAGATGTAAGAGAAGAGAGTGAGTTTCTTGGACGACTGCAAACCGGAGATAGAAATACCAGATTGCAAAATAACCATCTGCGTCACATCCAAGAACAAGGTGAGGTGCTTGAGGAACGATGGCTAGCTTTAAAATGCTCCGGAAAGTCTTGCTGTTATACCTTGCAGGTGTACAGAGAATGCCTGAATAGGACATGATTAATGCAAGGAAATACAAACATGAAAAGCGATTACCTCCAAGACGGATCCATGCACCATTCTTTGATACAACCTTCATCTCCAGCAGTGACCAAAGAAAGACGTCCTGTCATCAAAAGGCATCTCATTGCGGCAGTCGCAAAAAGTTCAGCCTTCGGATCACGTTCAGCAAGAGAAACCACCCGCACTATATTTGACTAACTGGGAAGCTCAGGTCTATGAACAGCAAAAGTTCCCAGCAACAGAAGGTTGTCTCCATCTGGAGTGAGTTGAATTCCAAACTCCGCTCGCTGCTGTGAAAATAATGTAAGTCAAATAGAAAGAAACACAGAACAAACCTTCAGAGAGTCTGTCAGTGAAAAGGACTGTAGCAACGTTGCCTCCGATAGCAAGTTGTTGTCAAGGGAAATACGGTATACATATAGTTGTACACCGTGCTTCCCCAGAGGACCACAAGAGACACAGATATCCACCTCCTGACTCCTTGCGTTGAGTGCCACACAAAGAACTGAAAGTTCATGCTCAAAAGCAGTGACATGTCCGTGCTAGTAAGCCGCTTGCTGATGGAACTAAAGCCGGTAAATACTCTCGACTGCTTGTCCAAACCGTTGGCTACGGGATCCTTTTGATCAGCTTCCCACACTTTGGTCCACGTATCCGTAGTAGATACTTCTTGTTCGTTGATGGAACCAGACTTGTGGCCTGAAGCATTGTTGGAAGCATGCTTTTCTTGTTTGGTCGAAGTGTTGTCTCTTCGACTGTATGCTGGATTTTCTAGATCAAGTAGCTCCACATCTCTCAGAATCTGGCACGTTTCTTCAGCTGATGGCTCCCCTGGTACCTTTTCAAGTGTATCAGAACCAGTGTACCGCTTGTTGTCCAAATCATGACAGGATGTCGAGTGAATCTAAATTGTATGTTTCAATATTTTAAAAGTTTGTCACAACCTTAATTCTTTAAATATAGATTTCCTTTGTAATACTTACATTGATTTGTGCTCAACTCAATTTTAGACTATCCCTTGACATAAATTTCTTTAATGAGATTAAGTTATTTAACAGTTTAGTATATCCTCAAGATTACAAATTGAGGAAGATGAATACAATCTCAGTGAGGACGTGCATGATCGAGTTACAAGGCTCGTAGAGGAAATGGTTTTAACAGGACGCGTTAAAAGCCAACTTGCGGAATAGATTTCTCATGGGCAACCTATCCGGTCCATTACCGACACACGTACACTGGCAAGTTCGGAACCTTCTATACAATCGAATCATTCATTCATTCATGCGGAAAAATCCTGTTTTGATATCTCACAAAGAAAAAAAGATGAACAAAAAAATTTACATCTTAAACCGTCCACAGGAGAAGCGCCAGAGCCGCGAGTACGAGCACCAGCACGTAAACATCCAAACACCATTCGTGTTTGAGCTCGTGGACCTTGAGCTCGTTCTGCCGCTTGAGCAGCTCCCTGTGAGTTCTCAACACGCGCTCCTCGTCTCTACACTTGGCAAAGCTCACAGCCTGGCACAACACCGGCAATCCGTCCCTTCCATTCAGATGCTCGCCGCTGCCAACGTCCTTGAGTTGCATGCTCAGCTCCGTCAGCTTGATTTCGATCGACGAGCCTGACGATCGCAGCAACCTACACTTGAGAATTATGCTGCACTCGACTGGCTTCGGTAGACACTGCGAGAGGATCGAGCCGTATCGAAGGATGAAATCCATGTCGGTCGGCCAGTGCCTCTGACCCAAGACCGGCCTCCAGCTCGACAAGTTCGCTGCCTGCTTGCTCCCCTTGTCGATAAGGATCCAGCTCAGTTTCATCCCCTCGCAAATCTCCTTCCAGAGCTTTCCCATCTCCGTGGAAGAGGATGAAGAGCTCGACGGCGTGTCTTCTTCCATTCGACCACCACGATCCTGCTGGGGAAGACACGACGACTCCTGTATCAAGTCCACTCTAAACGGGCAGCTCGAGAACCACTCGGTCGTCAGTTCGGTGCCGGTGCCTGGAATCCCATCCACGAACCTGGAAAACAAAGTCTTCCCCTGGAACTGGACGTCGACGAGCGAAGCAAAATCCGAGGCCTGCGGACTAAAAACCGCAGCTTTGGTCGGCGGCGGTGAACCATCCGGCGAGACGAGCCTGGAGCACTCCGAGTAGAGCCTGTGGAAACCCCCGAGCTGCTGGATGAGTGGCCGAGCACACGATACCGACGGCCACTTCCCGGCACACAAATCCTCCCAGAGCTGCTCGTTCCTGGATTCCCTGTGAAAGCTGGAGCTCACACACCCGGCAATTGCCAGAGTTTCCCCGTCCATCCACCGCATCGCACCGCAGAAAACATCGTCGCAGAGAAGCTGCCGCTGCTGCTCCATAGCCAAAACTCTCTTTTCCTCTTTCTCTCCTTTCCCCTGGCGTCTACGAAACAAAGCCTTCTAGACAAACGACCCCTGCGATCTTTTCCGAGTCAAATAGCCGGCACCTACAACGATTTGACGGCCAGCCACTGTTGCAAGGAAGAATCGCATTCCCTTTCTATCGGCCACCTATCACTGTTGCTAGAGTGATCCATATTCACACCCGTATGGCTGAGCTCGCCACCTGGCCGTCCACGTGGCACTCTTTGGACGCGTAGCACGCGACAAAGCTCTTCTTTTTCTCCTTTTCTTTCTTAATTCCAGGCCCGATCGACTTTGCTGGAGCTGGCCACTGACAGCCGAATTAAACGCTTCCTAGGAGAGAATTGATCCGTCCATCCATTCATCCATCCATTCCATCTAGGCATTCTCCTCATCTTCCAAGTTCTTCTCCATCACAAGCAAAGCCGCTATTCTTGTACCTGGGACGCGAGCGCCGAGCGCGTCCCGGCCCGATCGGAGTGGAGCGATCGAGCAGAGCGATCGAGACGTACCTGTGCTTTCGGCGCGATCGTTCACGCTCCTCCTCCCTCCCAAAAGCCCTAACGCGATTAGCTTAGTACTTAGGGCTTTTGGGTTGCGATGGACAGTGCCGGGATTGCCGCCCGCGATATGGAGCTTCCAGAGCTCGCGGAGAGGAAGAAGAGAGCTCGGAGGCGCGGCTACAGGTAAGCTCGCTTCTTTCTCGCGGGATTGATCGGCCGGCTCAGTCGCAGGCCCGAGATTTACACCCAAGATCACGAGAAGCTGCTGGGGTATGCCAAGGAGGAGTGGAAGCACATTGGACGGATCTATGACAATGAGAACACGAATACCTGTCACCAATGCAGGCAAGAAAGACAAGAAAAACTTTTTTTTTCCCCTTTGTTTAGCTTCTCACTGATTGTTCTTAGGCAAAAAACCAAGGGGCCTCGCAGTTACTGCAAGGTTTGCAAGACAAGGTACCAGTTTTGCGGTGACTGTCTCTACAAGAGGTTCGTCTTTTTCTCTTTTTTCTGATCTTCTTTAGTTCTTTTTTATTTGTGAGCCAGATACGGAGAGAACGTGAACGAGGTGCTCGGGGATGAAAACTGGAAGTGCCCCGTTTGTAGAGACATATGTAACTGTAGCCGATGTCGACGGAGAAAAGGCTGGGCTCCAACTGGTTTGATGGCCAGGCGGGTACGTGCTCGTGTGTTGTTGACTGGCCACCGTGTTTTATTTGTTTGTTTCTCCAGGCAATCGAACTTGGTTACAAGTCGGTTGCTCACTTTTTGATCCTGACACGACGCTCCGGTACTCATATTCTCGATGGTCCTGAGGCTTTAAGATCAGTTGACACCAATAAGAGACCGAAAGTGAGAGGAAAAGAAGTCGACAATGCTTTACAGAAAAAGAATGATCACAGTGAAGGGAAGAAGAGGAAGAAGAAGCGCCAGATGCGCACGGTGGAGATCATCATCGTGGAAGACGAAGATCCCTCTTGATTGAGCAGCGGATGGCGTGAGAGTTGTTCAGTAGACCGGGCATCCTGCGATGACAATGCCTTTCGCAGTTGGACAGTCGGCCAGGGGACAATTGTCGACGTTGTTTCCCCACCAGCTCAAGCTTCGGTTCTCGATCCCCAGGCACAGGTAGAGCAGCACCCCCATGAAAGCCACACCAGCGTCCATGGCCGCCGAGAAGACGTAGTTGTACCGCTGCCACCATCCCTTGTGGTACCGGAAGATGAAGTAGTTGAAGATGATGCCGACGATGCTCCAGGAGATGTAGTTGACGGACGTTGCTGGGGGCATGTAAGCCGTGGCGCCGAGAATCACCGGGAGATTGATGAGAGGAATCCACTTCACGTTTGGGAAGGTCCTGGAAGCCAGCCAGACCAGCACGGGGCCGAGAGCTCCACCCAGGAAAAACCACTGGAGCTCCTTGTACTCGCCGTGGGAGCCAAACATCCTCTTTGGCCCAATGAGCCCCCAGATGACGGATGCGTCGAAGAAAACTCTATCACTGGGACAGGTCCAGGGGCTGTTTGGAGGCAGTAGAGACTTGTCACAGATGTTCTCGATGGAGCCAAGAAGCCACCACGCGCAACACATGTTGACGATCGCAGCGACGATTGTTCCAATGAACTGCAAGTGAACAAAACTTGTTTTGAGATCATCCTTTCTCTTGTGGCTATGTGACTCACTTGGACGTGGAACATGGAGCGGTGTGGAACTTTCATGTAATGGCCGAGTTTGAAGTCTTGCAAGAATGAGATGGCCTGTGTCATACTTATGTAGCCATACGTCTTGAAGCAAACGTTTGCCATGGGCTGGCCAGGAAGGAGATATCCCATGAGGTACTCTGTGATGATATTGAGTCCCGGGGTCTGTAAGTTGACAATTCAAGAGAAGTTGAAAGAAGAAACACGAAGCGAGAGTTAACTCACGATGTTTGTAGTTGCAGTAATGACTCCGATTGGCAGGGTGAACGAAGAAGCCACAACACAAGCGAGCAAGACACCCCACCATGGCAGTTGAAGCTCTGCCTTGTAGTATGCGCAGGTGGCGATTGAGGCGGCGATGCTGATAACCATAAGAGTATGAAACCACCACTGAGGAACGTCTGGGTACTTCCTCATGAGTCGGGTGTGGATGTCTGGCTTCTCAGTTAGCGCAGCTCGGCTACGCTCCCAAATGTATCTGAAAAACAAAAGCTTTAGCATCGAAACGCCATAGAGAAGAGACTTACTTTCCATGGAAACAAGCCACATGAGTCAGTGTAGAGGCTACAGCGGCAAACCCGAGCCCATATGAAAAGGCAAAGAAGGTGCTCATGTGAACCGGGCCTTTGCGAGCATAAGCTTCCAAGTCGAGATCAAAGTTCTTGTCCACGACGCTGGTCACGTCGTAAACCTGGCCATCTTTTGTAAAGAGATAGCTCGAGAACAAAGGATAGATCTTTGCGTCGTATATGTTGCTCCAGTAGCAGGCCGGCGTGACAATGTACATGACGACGAGATAGCCAAAGATAACGTTGCAAATCGCGAACCACGGTGTAACCAGCGGGCTGCCGAGGTACGCTGAGATAGTCGCCCAGTCTAGACTGAAAGAGCCGAGGCCGAGACCTTTTAAACCCGAGCCGAGTTGCTGAGCCAGCACGGACTTTGGAAAAATCCAGCAAACCCAAGACATGGAAGTTAGCATCATAAACATGTACCCTGGGAGTACGTAGTAGCAAAAACTCAGCGTCATGACGATGGCAAAGAATTGGCTCCGAGAAAAGCCCTTTTTTTGCTGCTGATCTTCTTCGTGCAAAGTCCTGGAAGAGAAAAAAAGAATGTTTGCCAGGATTAAGTGGTATGATTCTACCTGAAGAGAGAAACTTGAACCAAGTTTCCAGGCCACCACATATGAGCGGGCTCCACTAGGTGCTTCTTCATGAGTCCAGCCCAACCATATCCCAAAACCTGGCAAACACAGTCTTAGATTTAATGCAATCTCAAAAGTATAAAGCGAAGTATCAAACCTGTGTTGTCATCACGAGAAGAAGTCCCGCAGTAAAGCCCATGCTTCGTTTGTAGAAAGCTCTGGTTATGTTGACAATTCCCATTGCATAGGCACCTCCATTCCCGAAACCGCTTCCCGCGTTCGCGAATATGGTGATCAAAACGTGCTCCTTGACGTTGAACGGGCCCGGATTTAAACTGAAGCTGGAACTGGTAAATGGAACTCGAAAGCTTCTCTCGGGAAGAACGTTGGCCATGAACCTCCCGAACGGCAATGCGACTATTTGCACGGATATCAAGCCGATGATGAATGGTTCTGTTCGGTAGGAGAAGAACTGATTGAGGAACGATAGCAGAATACACGACAGAAGTCCTAGGAACCACATCCGAAACGTTCCCACCGGAAGTGTTGGGTCATCCCGCGTATCCACTGTAAGAGCTACTTCCTCAACTGGAGACTGGTCGTCCCCTTCCGCCTCGACTTGTGGAGCTACAAGGGGCTCGGATTCAGAGCTACCTGCGCCTCCCCCCATAGTTCCTATAGTTGGAGTTTCAGATCTTTACCACGAACAGGAGATAAATCCAAGTTGCAGCATAGCACACGCTCCAAATCCTCACGGTTGGCCACACCTAGAAGGAGAGATTCAGGACCAGCAATGCTCCAGATCCAAATTCACTGTCTCTTACCACGAGAAAAGTGTGTTATAAGACCGGTTTGTCTTCCGACTTTTTTGGAAAGGTAGCCTGACGTGAAACTCTTAACGTTGATATTTTCTACAACGAAAGTGGACGTGAGTGAATCGAACACTCAACCTGTGCCTATGTGGAGCCTCTCGTAACACAAAGCCATTTCCGAGGAGATGAAATATCGTCCCCACCACTTACAGGTATGTGCCACGAGCCCCTCTCGGTTTCCTGCACGAAAAGGAATTCCTTGGTAGGCCAAAGAGAAATATCCCGCTTACCTGGATGATAATTGAGTATGGCGGTGGCATGTGAAACACTGGACCATGCTTTGTAACGTGAAACCGAACCTGCAAAGTTTTCCAAGCTTTAGATTGGACCTCGAATCTAAACTTCTTACCTGGTGCCGCTCTTTCCAAGTGGGAAAAAATTCTCTTCCCAGCAGCTGGAAGATATGATCTCTCATTTCATCGTTGCTAACCAGCAGCGACTTGCACTTGACAGCAGCATACAGCCAGTACCTAGGAACCAAAACAGTAACCAGCAGAAAGCTATCGATAAGAACCTTACCAGTCGTCGTTTGATCCCGCCGGTGCTATGTACAAGGCCTTTGCATTAGACCAGTGCCGCAGTAACTGTTGAGCGTAGCTCGATCTGCCCGAGCCTTTCATCGTCCTTCCAACGTGCAGCACGATAAGAGGCCACTTGCCAGATCGTCGTTGTACATCTGCCACTACGGTCTCCAGCTGCAAGAAATGGTAAGTTTACTGAAGAAAGACCAATCGCAACCTTAGCAGCACCTGTGCAAAATTCAGCTCTCCGTTGAATCTCTGGTTGTAGAACCCCACGTTTGCTCCGTCGACGACTGTTTCGAAAGGTCCATTCCTGTCCAGCCAATCCTGCAAAATGACAAGTCGTGAAAAAGGTTCATATTTGCAACACACATACCTTGAAAATACCAAAACTGTTATTGCTCTCCCTTTTGAACGCCAAGGAGGCAATGCACTTGGCAAAAACGTCGGTATCTTCAGGAGTAATATCGATGGTAACCATTTGTTCGTTGCAGCGGCAGCACACGCCTTCTGCGGTTAGCGACGTATATCCAACGTTCCATCTTCCCTGTCCCAGCCATCCCAAGCCATGCCAGCCCCCTCCTTTCGCAAGAGATGAGCATCTGACGTCAAAGTCTCCCGGCAGAGAATTTCCTGTAACTCTACCAGCGAAATCGCTCTTGAACCATCGCTCGATGACACTGACAGTTGACTGCGAGACATCCCTGACAGTCTCTCGAAGGTGATGGAGGAGTAAATACACTCGATCCCCAAGACAGGCTTTCGAGCTGAGATGCAAAAGAACTTCCAGTTCCGCCTCCTCGGGTTGAACACCATGAACGAGCATGTGGTTGTAAACTTCGAAAGCCTTTTCCGGGTCGTTCCGCTTGAAGTAGACGTACAAAGCAGGACCATAACACCGGAGCTTGGGTGGGATCTTTGCAGCTATCATCGCCTTCACGATTTCAAAGGCCAAGTCACCGTCACGTTTTGCTACTGAAAGCCTTGCAAGAGCTGTGAAAGTTGCTTCATTTGGTGCCACATTCTCTGCTTGCATCTGCTCGAAGATTTCCAGTCCTTTCCTCAGGAACCCGTCCATCATCTCCTTCGTAAATCCCATTAGATTTCTTCCGCTCAGGCCAGCCATGTTGCCGCGCAGAACAACACCATCTTCTTCCACTTCATCTTCCGCGTAAGCTTCCAGTCCATTCTCAGCTTGATTATCTGAAAAATCAGGCCTTTGCCTGCTTTGCTTGCCCGGTGCCAAAACTCCCAATGCTGCGGAGGAACACAGATACAGCAACACGTTGTAGTTGTAGAGGTCGAACTTCACAGCTTCTCTGTTTGAGCTGTAAGCAGACAGAGCTCCGTTGACGTCTCCAAACTTCGAGCAAGTATCCAGCGTAAACCTGACCTCGGACACGAGATTGAACTTTTTCTTTCTAGGTGACGGAGAGCTTGCACGCCTTTCTTGCTCTTCTACTCTCCTCTTCTCTATTTCCAAGTAGAGAGGCCGAGCTGAATTCGCCTGGTCCCACTGAGAGCACACGTCTGGAAAAGTTTCTACTTTCACGTTGCTGAGATTTTCTGGCTTGGAGCTTTCGGTGGCCATTGAATCCATAGCCTGGGAAAGATCGAAGGTCGGACACTTGGAACCTTCAACACTGCACCTGGAAGGAACTTGTAAAGCTGTTCCATTGGTCCCATCAACTAAAACTTGTTCCTGTTTCACCGTACCTTTGGATTCCTGGCCGCTGTTTCGTGTCAAAGACGCGTCCACAGCTGCCTCCTCCAAAGGTAGAGCAGTGGAAGAATCGCAGCTCGAGCTCGAACGAGAACCCTCCATATGGATCGCATCATCCGTCGTACTATCATTGCTGGAAATTAGAATGGCATCCTCCGTCGTCACCTCGGCCATTTGGACACCTTCAAGTTTGTGCCTTTTCGTCCCTCGCTTTCTAGTTGTCTCGGAGCTTTCACTAGATGGCTTCCTTCTTCTGGCAACAGGCTTTTCATCTCCATGAGTGTCCCCGGAATCTTCTTTGCTAAAACTGGTACCATCGTCAGCTGCCCGAGACAAACTTCTCATTATCCTGGAGGTAGGCTTCCTGATCGTTGAGCCTTCTGCTTCTAATAGATTGGATTCGCCATCTTTTCTTGCAGCGTTGTCCTGCACAGTCGTTTCCTGGATTTTTTCCGTGACACGCTTCCTTGATTTTGCTACGCCGCTGCCTAGTTCTCCATTAACCGGTGTACCCGTGCCAGCTTCCGGTTTAGCAGCATTCCTTTTTCTTCGTCCGGGGCTCCTGGATGTCAAGGCCTCTTCCACCTCCCCTTTCGAAAGGTTGGTTTTTGCGACGCTTTTCTCCTCGCCACCCAAAGCAGTTGCTTCCTGGATTTTTTTCGTGACGCGCTTCCTTCCTTTTGCTAAGCCACTGCCTAGCTCTAGCTCTGCACTAACCGGTGTTCCTGCCAGTTTAGCAGCATTCCGTTTTCTTCGTCCGGCGGTCGAGGCCTCTTCCTCCTCCTCTTTCGAGAGATTTTCTCCATTCGCGTTTTTCTCATTGTCATTCACTTTCTTCTTGCTGCTCTTCTTGAAGCTACCATCCACTTCACCGCCTACAATTACCTCTGCAACGATCGTCGAGAGACTCCTCTCTCTCTTCCCTAGCCTGCAACGCTGCAGACCCTGGATACTGGGAATCCTGGATAGCAAATGCTTCCCGCAGAGATTGGACGCCGTCAAAGCTCTAGAAAACAAGCAAATGAGTAAAAACAAGGGAACGGATCACTGCTACAATCAACCTGAGCTGCAAAGGCGCGTGCGCCAATCCACCAAAGACGAGCATCTCCCCGGCCGCCGCGAATCGCCAAGGCGCCACCGATGGAGGGCGCCAGCATTAGGGCTCCAGGATTTCGGGTTTCTTCTTTCCCCGCGCAAAGAATTCGAGAACGAGATCACGGGGATGTAGCTCAGATGGTAGAGCGCTCGCTTAGCATGCAAGAGGCACCGGGATCGATACCCGGCATCTCCAAATTCTTCGCCCTTGCTCTTTTTTCTTTTCTTTTTTTGGATGCTAGAACCTTCTTATCTCTGCCAACTTCACATGGTGTACTTTTGCCTTGGCAGATTAAAGAGAGATGGGCAAATGTGAGATGCCCCATTGTGGCACTTGGCCGAGAACAAACCCCACGAGAAAGGAAGAACACCCAAAAGGAAAAAAGAGGGAGAGAGAGCTATGATTGGGATGTCAGGCCGCCACTTCAATCATCTATCCGGATACCTCTTTCTTTGGGCACAACACAAGCACTACACACAAAGAAAAGTGGGCAATTTTTTGGAGCTATGACAGTGCATATGGTTTTCCAGCACTGGTTTGCGTTGCTTGCGTGCTTCCAATTTGCCCGATTTCCAGTGCTTGACTTCTGGTGCGTAGAGCATGCGTTATGCTCAGGTGTGGGCAGCCAAAAAACTAAACTTTTATCTCGAAAAACTAAAAAAAATGTCGTCTTGGTGCGAGATGCTCATGTCACAGATGACACAAACCCTTGCATTTTACATCCAGTCTCATGCTTCAAGTTGGCCATTGAGAGAATATCAAAACATCGTATAGATAGATAGATGAAAACTCGAATTAAGCATGACATCACGCATTACGCACTAGATTTCCATCCCCTGTCCTTGTTTGTGTTCTCTGGTGCTCAAGCAAATCCAATGCACTAGAAGCCTAATGCTAGTGGGAATATAGATTGTATACTTCCATCATCATACGAGGCTGTCCTTTTGTGATTGAGCATGATTGATCACCAAAACAGCAAGACAAACTATATATATTATACCTGCAAAGGTCACCGCATTGGCCAAGTGAAGCTAATACATACATGTGTATAGTATACCAACCCATGATTTAGATCCCAGCGCGCAACATCACGCAAATTGCTAATCAAGGGAGCAAATGCATCATTTAACCAACAAAGCCAATACAAAACTCGAAAAGGTGGCAGGCAATGAAAATGCCCCCAAAAACTGTCACCCTCATTCCGGTGTTGGAAGTGGCCGTAGTTGATCTCATCGCTCTCTTCTCCAGGCTCGTGCTTGATGCGACCGAGTCTCTTTAAAAATCCTTAAAATACTCGTTGACCCTCCTAACGGAACTTACACAGGGAGGAGAGCTTCTTAGGTTTGTTTGCTGGCCGGAGACGAAGTTTGTCTCTTTACCGACCAGGAGAATGGATTCCTGGCTAGCTAGCCTATGTCGATCCAAAACAAGCCCAATCTCAATTCAGTGGATCAATCAATCAAACTCAAGTTTTCCTCTTTCCTTTTTCCTCAAAAGATATTGATGTGTGTGATCCTGCCGGGGATTGCATTGCTGCTGTTTACGAAGTGATTGCAGTGTGTAGTGTGGGGCTGGAAAACTGTGCTTATTCCACGATCTCCAGATAAAGATAGCTCGGGGCCGCCCCCCCATTTTCGCTTTAAAACTGGAATGAACGGATGATAATAGGCAAAGGCATTTGGAATATGAATGATATGGGTGATCTGTAAAGAATTTGGGAGTGGGAGAAAAGGTTGTCAACCCATATCTATCAAGAGGGAAAATACGATGATTTTGCTGAGAGTTGTATCGTTATTTCCTTCTGGGAGAAACTCTATGGTGATTGCTTGTGTATTCGGCGGATTTGAATCAATCACGTGGGTTGGCAGTACAAAACTGAAACTGATGTTTTTCTGCCTTCTTGAAATGGCTGTATCCCATTCACCTTTCACCACCGTTTCTCTCTGCAGAAATCTCAGGGATTTGAGAGGGGCAGTGCTAATATTGTTGTGAGGGGAACATTGGTGGATGGTGGGGTTTTGTGAGTTGATGGTGGTACCTAGTGGGGCTTGTACTGCCCTTGATTCTGATTCAAAAAAGCATGGCCACAACTTATTGCATACAAAAAAGAAAGGTTAAACAGGAAAAGGAGGGAGAGAAACACTATTAACACAGAAAAAGAAGAGAAAAACAACTGGGGCTGAGCAGGAGTTGAGTGAGTGAGAGACAATTGAGTAGCAGGAGTAGCAGCAGCAGCTGCAGCTGCCAGGAGCAATCCAATCCTCACTGCAAAGTACATGAGAAAGGGCTTTTGTTTTTTAAATCCCAGGTAGAAGAAGCACACAAGCAACCAAAGCTGTAGGTCATACTTTCCCAGCTCCACCTCCTCCTCTATGCTCTCTATGTCCCTTGTCCCACTTGGTTGAGCATCATCTTTGGAGAGCAAGAGCGAAGAGTTGTTAGCTCGTTCTTTTGGTTTTATGGCTTGGGAGTAGCAGCAAGCAGCAGCAGCAGCAGCAGCAGCAGCAGCAGGAGGAGGAGGAGGAGGGTGTGAATTTGCTCCAGCGATTACGGAGCCATCTACAATGTGAGGGAGCAAAATTTGATCAGTTCGGGCAGCATGGCCAGGAGGCATGTGTTGCTCCTCGCCACCTTGATCGTTCTTCAAGCAGTGGCGCAGCTGCAAGATGAGTCTCAAGATGCCCAAGCCCTGCTCGCATTCGCCCACACATTCAACAACACCCTGGGCTGGAACTCTTCCTCGGGCCCGTGTAGCTGGCTCGGTGTCTCGTGCTCGCCAACCACGGGCCGCGTCACCTCTCTCTCGCTTGCGGGGCACTACCTCCACGGCCAGCTCCCGCGAGAGCTCGGTCTCCTCACCGAGCTCCAGTCCCTCAATCTCTCCTCCACCAATCTCACTGGCAGGATACCGCCAGAGATCGGCCGCTGCTCCAAGCTCGAGTTCCTCGACCTCTCCAACAACGAAGTCAGTGGCGCGATCCCAGACACCATTGGCAACCTCCCCCGCCTCCAGATCCTCAACCTCCAGGCCAACCAGCTCGTCGGCCGGATCCCACCTTCGATCAAAGGCTGCTCCAGCCTCGACACGCTCCAGCTCTTCGACAACCGCCTCAACGGGACCATCCCGCCTGAGATCGGCCACCTTCAGAAGCTGAGGATCATCCGGGGCGGCGGCAATGCCGGGATTTCGGGTCCGATCCCGCACGAGATTGGGAACTGCTCCAGCCTCACCATGTTTGGATTCGCCGTGACCAACATCTCGGGCCCGATCCCTCCCACTTTCGGCAGGCTCAAGAGCCTCGAGTCGCTCCTCCTCTACGGCGCGGCGCTCACGGGCTCCATACCCGACGAGCTATGCGAATGCACGGCGCTCCAAAACCTCCACCTCTTCCAGAACAAGCTCACGGGCACCATCCCGGTCAACCTTGGTCAACTCACGCAGCTCCGGCGGCTGCTCCTGTGGCAGAACGAGCTGACCGGCGGCATACCGCCCTCCATCGGCGGCTGCAAAATGTTGACCGAGATTGACCTCTCCACGAACTCGCTGTCGGGCGGTATACCGCCCGAGGTCGGCCAGCTTTCCTCGCTCCAGAGCTTCCTGGTGAGTATCAACAACCTCACGGGCAGCATACCGCCCGAGTTTGGCGACTGCACGGAGCTCGTGGTGCTGGAGCTCGACACCAACCGGCTCTCCGGCCCCCTGCCCGACTCCATCGGCCGCCTCGCCAATCTCCAGCTCCTCTTTTGCTGGGAGAACCAGCTCGAGGGCCCGATCCCGGACAGCATCGTCAATTGCTCCCAGCTCAAGACGCTCGATCTCTCCTACAATCGCCTCTCGGGGCCCATCCCGCCCAAGATCTTCTCGCTGCCATCGCTGGAGCGGCTGCTGCTCATCCACAACCGGCTGTCCGGGGTGCTGCCCGAGGTGGGCGTCACCGACTCCGTGCTCGTCCGGCTGCGCGTCAAGGAGAATCTCCTCGTGGGCGGCATCCCCAGGAGCCTGGGGAGCCTCCGGAATCTCACATTCCTCGACCTCGAGGGGAACGGGCTGAGTGGGGAGATCCCCGAGGAGATTGGCAGCCTCATGTCGCTGCAGAGCTTGATCCTGGTGAAGAACGAGCTCACGGGCCCGGTGCCCGCGTCGCTGGGCCGGCTGCGGGCGCTCCAGCTGCTCGACGCCTCCTCCAACCAGCTCGAGGGAAAGATCCCGCCGCAGATCGGCGACATGCAAGCGCTCGAGTACCTCAAGCTCTCGAACAATCGATTGACGGGGAAGATCCCGGACGATCTCGGCCTGTGCAAGCAGCTCCTCTCGCTGGAGCTCGCCAACAACAGGCTGTCCGGGGAGATCCCGGCGACGCTGGGTGGGCTGGTCAGCCTCTCCATCGCGCTCGACCTCCACTCCAATTCCCTCACGGGATCCATCCCGGAGCGATTCGCCGATCTCACGCACCTCGTCCGCCTCGATCTCGCGCACAACAATCTCTTTGGCGGCGTCCAGCTCCTTGACAAGCTCGCCAACCTCAACTTCCTCAACGTCTCCTACAACTCCTTCACGGGCATCATCCCATCCACCGATGCCTTCCGCAACATGGCCGTCTCTTTCGCGGGCAACCGCCAGCTATGCGCCATGTCGGGCGTGTCGCGCGGCACGCTCGACGGCCCACAGTGCGGTACGGACGGCCCCGGGTCGCCCGTACGGCGGTCCATGCGGCCCCCCGTGGTGGTGGCGCTGCTCTTCGGCGGTACCGCGCTGGTCGTGCTGCTGGGCTCGGTCCTTCTGTACCGCCGGTGCCGCGGCTTCTCGGACAGTGCCGCCCGCGGTAGCCCGTGGCTGTGGCAGATGACGCCATACCAGAAGTGGAACCCGAGCATCTCCGCCTCGGACGTGGTGGAAAGCTTCGGCAATGCGGTGCCAATCGGCAGAGGGAGCTCCGGATCGGTGTTTAAAGCGAAGCTGCCGGATGGGAACGAGATCGCGATCAAGGAGATCGATTTCAGCAGCAGCAGGAGAGCCAGCGCCAACCGCGCGAGCTTCAACTCGGAGGTCCACACGCTGGGATCCAAGGTCCGGCACAAGAACATCGTCCGGCTCATTGGCTACTGCACGAACACCAAGACGGCGCTGCTGCTCTACGATTTCAAGAGCAATGGCAACCTCGAGGAGCTGCTCCACGACGCGGACAAGAAGCGCTCCCTCGACTGGGAGCTGCGGTACAAGATCGCGCTGGGCGCGGCGCAGGGGATCGCGTACCTCCACCACGATTGCAACCCGCCAATCTTGCACAGGGACATCAAGGCCAACAATATCCTGCTGGGCGACTCGCTGGAGCCTTACATTGCGGATTTTGGGCTGGCCAAGGTGCTCGCCGAGGAGGATTTCGTGTACCCGGGGAAGATCCCGGGCACCACTGGCTACATTGCTCCTGGTAAGTTCATCGATCTTTCTCTCTTGCTTCATATGCCCGGCTTGGACATACCGGTTTGCTTGCTTGTGGCTTTTCCATGAGAGTGTGCTTCCTTGCGCTGTTTGTCGTGGAGTTGCGAGTGGTGATTTTGGTTTCATTGGCTTGCGATCCAATTCATGTCCGCCACCTTTTTCTTGTTTGTGTTTGTTGTTAGAGCTGCCGTGCGGATAGATGCCCCAACCGGGGATTTCATTTGTGATTTAAAATGAGGTGGGCATTTGAGTGCGAGCGTGAGATTGTTCGGAGTTTGCCATCATGGCTTCGTAGCTTGGTGGTGCCTGCTGCCAGGGAAGAAAAGTGTGATCTTATTCGTCTCGGGCCGATGTTGGTGATGATTTGATGAGGAGATGAGCGTGGAGAGGAAGAACTCTCTGCTTGCCACGGACATGTCTCTTCTCTTTCTCACGAGTGAGCTTTTGTCACTGTTGGTGGTGGACAGTGGGACACCTCTAGTCTTTCCTTTAGCCGGCTTTTGAGTGTAGAGTGTCTAGAGCTTCTTTTTTGCATCCTATTGCAGTGAATGGCGTGCTCTAAATAGAAGCTTCTTGCAGAGTATAGCTGCCGGGTAAACATCACGACCAAGAGCGACGTCTACAGCTACGGCGTTGTCCTCCTCGAGATGTTAACCGGGCGCCGAGCACTGGAGCAAGACAAGAACGTCGTCGATTGGGTCCACGGACTGATGGTGCGGCAGCAGGAGGAGCAGCAACAGCAGCACCAGCTCCGGGTGGAGGCGCTCGACTCACGGTTGCGAGGAATGCCCGATCCTTTCATCCACGAGATGCTCCAGTGCCTGGGGATCGCGCTAATGTGCGTGAAGGAGTCGCCCGTGGAAAGGCCGAGCATGAAGGACGTGGTGGCGGTGCTGGAGCAGATCAAGCACGTCCCCGAGGAGGTTGCGCACAAGAACAGCAAGAGCTCGTCGTCGTCGGAGGACCACATGGGCCAGGAGTCGAGCTGTAACAGCGGGAGGAGGAAGAACAGGCAGATCAACGAGAAGCTTTTGCTCAAGACGTCGGCAAGCAATCACGAGCGGCTTCTGTCTTCGTCGACTCACAACTTCAATATGAGTGGATTGGAGAGCGAGATGATCGTTATGGACACCACCACCACCCTATAGAATTATATAGCTACTCATCAATCAGTATTTAACTTTTTTGCTTTCGAAACAACAAATAAAAATTCGCGGATACAAAAATTATCAAATTGTTAATGCAAACCAGATTTTCAACTAGGTATATCCTAAGATATTCCTTGATCTAACGGTTGAGATTTTCTGCTGTTAATCAATAATAATTAATATAATTTAAGCAATGGGAATTCTATTAACAAGATAAACACTTGATAGCATTTCCCAAGATTCCCTTCATCATGTGATCACCACAAAACACCTAGGCTTTGAACTTACACCTGACGTACTGTGCCATCTTAGAGTGTTCTAGTGTAGTGCACCTGTGTTAGGCGCCAGCTTTGACTACGTGGTCAACGTGGGTCAAAGGGAGGCTCAAGGGTAGATTAAGGCATGTTAGGGTAAGGGACTTAACCTACCCTAGGGCTCACAGTGGAGCGGCGGCGCAGTGGAGCTTTTGAGGTAGCTCGGGGGTGGTTGGGTGGTGAGGAACCTCAAGAGGTGGCGTAGCATAGTCTAGGGCAACGAAATCTTTGTCTTTTTGCGCCGGATCATAACATTGGTATCAGAGGATTGGTTGCGATGGCCGACCAAGCTGAACGCTGGAATCCTATCATCGATGGTGGTGCCGACGATGGTGCCGACGAAGCTGCAGAGATTTGGACCATTCAAGATGTGGTTCATGAGCTGCGAGCCCTTAATAAAAATCAGCAAGAGATGCAAGACGAGATGCATGGCATGATGGATACCATGCGTGGGCGTGTTGAGGCACTCGAGGCTGGACGGGGTAGCGCTCCAAGTAAGCCTTCTTTGGTAGATCGACTCAAGATTCCAACCTTTTCCGGTGATGGTGGTGTGGACGAGTGTCTTGCTTGGCTAGCCAATGTGAAGAAGTTTTTGGCTGCTAGAGGAACTCCAGATGCAGAGGCTTTAGTGGCTATTCCGATGGTTTTGCGTGATGCGGGTCTTCGATGGTGGAATTGGCTTGAGGAGTCCCGTGTTGCGGATAAGAAATCACCAGTATCTACCATGGATGAGTTTGAAGCTGCTTTCCGTTTACGTTTTGCCCCTCATTACGACGTGGAGAATGCTCGTACAGAACTTCGCCATTTCCAGCAAGGGAAAATGACGCTTGGGGATTATATTGAGAAGCTTACTCGCTTGATTAGTCGTGTTCCAACGAAGGATCCAGATCAGAACAAATCCTACTTCATTGATGGCCTACATAGTGAGAGCATGCGGCAACACTTGCGTCATTCTCAGCCTACAAAGAGTTTGGAGGAGCTCTTTGATGCGGCTCGTCGACTTGATAATGACAAGCACAAGTCTCGCAAGCGTTCGCAGAGTCCTTCTGTCGAGAATCGTCGTGATGATCGCCGTGGACACAAGGATGGGAACAAGCATCACAAGTTGAAGTCGGTGGTGACTACCTCGGATGCAAAGGGGTCCAAGAAGCAGAAGTTCTTTGTGAAGAATTATAGACAGGGTTGTCATCATTGCGGCGAACTTGGACACTACAAGGCTGATTGTCCGCAGTTGAAGAACAAGCAGCAGGACAAGAAGAATGGCCAATCTTCTTCTCACGGTAAGTCCGATACTAAAAAGTTGCAAGCTTTACAGCGTGAGGATGACGAGAACGACCATTCCGGTCGGAGGAAGAGACTTTCGATCGTTGCTCGTCAACTCAACTGTGTGTGGAACAAGATGGAGCTTGAGGATACGCGTGAATCAGCTTTAATGCTGGAGGGCGTGTTCCGTGGCGATCCAGTGCGGATTTTACTGGATAGTGGGAGCGATGACAACTTTGTTTCGGCAAAGTTTGTTGCGGAGCATCGCCTGAACACACGTGGAGTTGTTCCATACACAGTGGAAGGTGCAGCTACCTCTGCTCAGCATTTCGATGCTTGTGTCGAGGGGCTGGAAGTGTTGGTTGGCAAAACCACACTTGTGGAGACTTTTTATCTCGCGGATATCCATCGTGTGGATCTCATTCTTGGGATACCATGGTTGGTGAAGGTGGATCCAGAGATAAAGTGGAGCATTAAGCGTATCTCGCTGGAGTATGGTGGCGTTAAAGATGTGTGGTTTGGCGAGGGCGTTCAACCACCAGTTGTTATGCTCTCTGCTACATCTTTGAAGCGGGCTTGTCGTAATGGAAAAGCACTTTCAAGTTACTTGCTGTTTGTTCGTGACTTGGGGGACCAAGGCACGTGTGGGGGAGAAGCAGCAGTACGGGATGTACTTGATGAGTTTTCTGATGTTTTTCCATCTGAACTTCCTCATGGATTGCCTCCATTACGAGGTGTGGAGCATGGGATTACATTGGAGCCGGGGACGCGGCCAATTTACCGGCGTCCATTTCGGTTAAGTTATGCGGAGGAGCAAGAAGTTCAGCGACAAGTCAAGGAGTTACTTGAGTTTGGATTTATTCAGCCAAGTAAGTCTCCATTTGGTGCTCCGGTCTTGCTTGTGAAGAAGAAGGACGGTTCAATGCGGATGTGTATTGACTACCGTGCTTTAAACAAGAAGACAGTGAAGGACAAGATGCCAATGCCACGTGTGGATGATATCCTAGACAAGCTTGGTGAAACACGAGTGTTTACCAAGATTGATCTGAGGAGTGGATATCATCAGATTGCAATGGATGATGCATCTATCTCCAAGACGGCATTCAACACAAGCTTCGGACATTTTGAGTTTACCGTTATGCCGTTTGGTTTGACGAATGCACCGGCCACATTTACTCGGTTGATGACGGAGGTATTTGGGCGTTATCTTCATGAGTTTGTGGAGATTTTCTTGGATGATATTCTTGTTTTTAGCAAGAATATGGAGGAGCATAGGGTGCATTTGCGCAAGGTTCTTTTGTTACTTCGAGACAGCAAACTTTATGCGAAGAAGAGCAAATGTGAATTTGCAAAGTCGGAGGTGGAATATCTAGGCCATATTGTGACATCTAAGGGTGTCAAGACGGATCCAAGGAAGGTGGCTGTGGTGGAAAACTGGCCTACACCGACTACAGTGGCCGAGTTGCGCAGTTTTCTTGGTATGGCTAGTTACTATCGACGTTTCCAGCATAAGTTTGCAGAGGTGGCTATTCCGTTGACGCGGTTGTTACGCAAGAATGTGCCATTCGAGTGGAAGACGCCACAAGAGGAGAGTTTTGTGGCGCTGAAACGATTGTTGATCGAGGCTCCAGTGCTTCGCATTGCTGATCCATCGAAACCTTACGAGGTGACATGCGATGCGAGTGGTTATGCACTGGGAGGAGTTCTCATGCAAGAGGGACAGCCTATTGCATATGAGAGTCGAACTTTGAATTCCGCGGAGCAACGCTATTCCACATATGAGCAAGAGTTACTCTCTATTGTTCATGCTTTGCGGACATGGCGGCACTATCTTTATGGTGCAGTGTTCGTGGTGTTGACAGATCACAAACCACTTGTGTATCTTTTCACACAGAAGGAGTTGACACTAGGCAAGCTCGTTGGATGGTCAAACTCATGGAGTTTGGGGAGTTTCACTATTGAGCATCGTCCGGGAAAATCAAATGTGTGACGGGTCCCGGCTAGTATGCGAGGTTTTTCCTT
>NW_003314264.1:3465111-3467528 GCF_000143415.4 Selaginella moellendorffii | reverse complement strand
CCAGTAGACAAGGAACCCTTCGCCGGATTCTCTACTACAATGGCCGTGTCTATTTGCCACGGGTGGATGCGTTAATTACTCAAGTTTTATTCCACTATCATGATCGTCCAGAGGCCGGTCATTTTGGGGGGAAGAAGACGTATGAGTTGATTAAGCGCAACTTTTATTGGAGGAATATGAAGGCTGATATCCTCAAGTATTGTAAATCATGCGAGCTTTGTCAGCGGGTTAAGGTGCCACGGGAGAAGCCGGGGGGACTTTTGCAACCTTTACCTATTCCTCAGAGCCGTTGGTGTAGTATCTCTATGGACTTCATCACTTGTTTGCCACGAACACAGAGGCAAAAGGAGCAAGTATGGGTCATAGTAGATCGGTTGACGAAGTATGTGCGGTTGTTGGCTCTTCGGAAGACTGTCACTGCCTCAGACTTGGCTGCGGTTTACTTGGAGAAGGTTTTTCCTGATTTTGGTTTGCCAGAGGACATCATTAGTGATCGAGATTCAAAGTTCACCAGTGGATTTTGGAAAAGTTTTGCAAAGGCTATGCAAGTGACTTTGAAACTCTCGAGTGGAGATCATCCTCAGACGGATGGGCAAACTGAGCGTGTGAATCAGGTGGTGGAGGATATGCTACGTTGTAGCATTGGTCAAAGGCAAGGACAGTGGGATCTATATCTTCCGTTGGTGCAATTTGCTTACAACAATAGCCAACACAGTGGAACCAAGCTAAGTCCTTACTTTGCGATGTTTGGAAGGCATCCTCGAACAGCGGTGGAGTTGGGATTGCATTTGAGTAAGGACGTTCAAGAAAAGCTTGATTCCGAGGCAACTGATCTGGCCACAGAACTTGAGGAGATTCTGGTGGTATGCAAACGGAATTTGCAAGCAGCTCAGGATAGAGCGGAGAAGTTTGCTCATGAGCATCGCCAATTCCGGGAATATAAGGTGGGTGATCTCGTCTTCGTGCGAGTGATCTTTCCGTCAAGTGAGCGGCGGAACACCTTGGTGCCTTTACGGATAGGGAAGAGTGATAAACTCTCCCATCGATATGCTGGTCCATATGAAGTGCTGGAGCGCATTGGTAAAGCGGCTTATCGGGTGCGGCTGCCAGCTGGGGTGAAAATTCATCCAGTATTTTATGTCAGCCAATTGAAAGGTGTACTATCTCGGAGTGACGGGCCCAATGCCTCCTTGATGTATACGGCTGTGGAAAATGGACCAGGAGCTTGAGCAGGATTCCCCAGAAAGGGTGATCACCGGTACAACTCGTCCTTGGGACAAGGACTTTGTTGGGGGGGAAGAATTGTTAGGCGCCAGCTTTGACTACGTGGTCAACGTGGGTCAAAGGGAGGCTCAAGGGTAGATTAAGGCATGTTAGGGTAAGGGACTTAACCTACCCTAGGGCTCACAGTGGAGCGGCGGCGCAGTGGAGCTTTTGAGGTAGCTCGGGGGTGGTTGGGTGGTGAGGAACCTCAAGAGGTGGCGTAGCATAGTCTAGGGCAACGAAATCTTTGTCTTTTTGCGCCGGATCATAACAACCTGTGCCAAGATAGATCTTGCAAGATTTTATACTAAACTAGATAACACACTTTGCAAACTGGTTCACTAGTTTTCCAGTTCTGACTACCACTTCACACAGCCACAGTTCAAGATCAACAAAGGTACTCTGTGTCATTGGGGTTCACCCACAGGGAGCTGGTGACCATGGTTTTTACTAGAAAAACCATATATAAAAACCAGCTGCATATACTTTAGATTTCCCAAATTTGAAATTGTTAATGGTTTTCAAACTTGAATTTTGGTGTTGGCTAGGAACTTTTCAAATGAAGTGGTTTTCTATATGGAATTTAAAGTTATTTCAGGTTTACAGAGGATGTTTTTTTATTAAATTGACATGTATAGTGGCCAAAATCATGGCTGAGACACTAATTTGGTTCTCACTGGCTGCGTTAGTTTATGCTAGAGTACTCACCTTCTTACATTAAGTTATTGGTATGTTGAAACTTCATTTGACACCATTTTAGGGTGCAAGGGCTAAACAAAAGAAGCTCATAGGGTATTAGCATTCATTGTATAGTATAATAAATTTAGAGTTTGGTTTCAAATTTAAATGTGTTCAGATGAAGTTGTGGTGAGGATGCTCTAGTGAAGATAGCACGGCAAAGAAAGAAATAAAAACTGCTAAGACTTATTAGATTGGACCATAAAGTGACTTAGTTATTGTAGCGCATGTGATTATGGGATGAGATTTAGATATACTAGCACCGTGGATTCTTGGAACCTTGGGGGATAAATAGGGATAAAATAGCCACTAAGGGCTCTCTCATCAAGCAATTGCCCATTTTCCAGTTGACTTAACGGGAGAGAGATAACGTGTGCTACAGTTATGGTAACTATTATTGTGTTGTCCTTATAGTT
>NW_003314264.1:3254721-3464825 GCF_000143415.4 Selaginella moellendorffii | reverse complement strand
AATCATAGTCCATCTACTATTTCATACTTTTAAAAATGTGATTTAGGTATGGCAACTTGCACATGGGAGTATTATATATTTATACATGTATAGATTTATTTTTATGTTTTGAGTTGCATGCAAAAATATTATGCACACAATCACTTTTTGATTGCTATATAAGCAATCCAAACATAATTATGACATGGGGTATACCATATATGCATGGGTATGACACCTTAGATTGTAAAATTGATGTCATGTCATCCTAGATAACATGATATCACTACAAAATCTAGTGAATGTTTACATGAGCAATTACGTAATGCAGTTTTTACGCAAGCAAGTATACAGTGCTAATTTATATATGTGAGATAAATATTCAAGAACTATTCTTTTCCTTTACAATATCATTAAAGATGAAATTCATGAGTGATCTATGGATTAGTGGGATGAAAAGCACCATTACTAAAATTGAGGTATTGAATAGGAACTTCTTGTCTTATCACAACATCACACATTACAATGAAGTGCTTAATTAGTGCATTTTCTGTTACGGCCACCAACTTTTGTTCTTTCAGAAAGCATGAAAATGTTAATTTTTATATAAATTAGCTATAAGCATATATACAACTTTATTCCTCTTATCAATCTTCACCAAAGTCTCATACACAATCTTCCCAATCTATATATTTTTCCACTTCTTACATGCACTGAGAGTGGTAACCCAAGTTACACAACTCAACTCTAGAAGCATAGATTCTAACACCATTATTGCCTCATCTAATTGGTTTACTTGTCCCAAGAGATCAATCACTCCATGGTAGTTCTCATGCCCAGAAAAAATCCTATATTTCATCTCTATTGCATACAAACACTTCTTTCCTTGTTTCACAAGCCCCACATGGCTACAAGAGTTGATAATCAAGAGGAATATAAAGTTATCATAATGAAGGTTGGGATCTTACATAATGTGAAAGTTGTTAAATATGAAGGCAACATTTCTTTGGTGACCATATCTAGCTACAAGTATTGTCTAGGTCATAAGATTTTTTGATGGTATTGAGTCAAAAACTTGTTGAGCCAAGACCATAGTTCCAACTTTGCAATAAAAGTCAACTAGACACATTATTATGACTTAGTTGCTCTCCAATCCACAGTGATAAATCTCTATATAAGCTCTTCATCCCAATTACCAAGCCCCAACATTGTTGCAAGCTTTGAATCCCTATTTCCACTTTTGTTGCTTTGAGCTATTTAGCAATGCAAATCCATACCTTGCTCTAGTGCTATTAGTTTCATGAAACTTCCATCCATCTCCTTGCTTTCTTCTCTAGCAATAAAACTTGAACACACCTTGAGAGTAGTCATATAACTTCAAAAATTTGGCATTAGCCTTTGTATTGCATGGTTTAAAGCAGTTTTAATATTGTTTTGTACTACTGTTCTTAAGTGGATTTCTTGTGTTCTTAATCTCACATTTTTAATTATGTGTTGAAGTTTTTGACATTGTAATAGTTTGTTGTGTAAAGGGTTTTTTATTACTCTCACCAAAGAAATGTGATGGTGAGCTTAACTTACAATATCCAAAATGTGCTAAGAAATCTAGCTCATGTGCTGAAAAATATCATGCCCACAAGCCCTAGGTCTAAACCTTGTTGACATGTAAAAAAAAACCAACATGGAGTTAAAATTTACACAATGCAAGGAAAAACAACTAAAGAATGAGCATTGTTAGTAAGAAACACATAAAGTTAACCATTTATATAAAATTGCATATGTGGTATTAATTTAAACTTTACCATGCATATGTGGTGGGCAATGCATAAGATAAAAATTGTGCTTAAAATATTATTTTGTGAGTCACACATATATGTCACAACAATTTAAACATACATATTTTTTTTAAAATATATTTTGCAAGCTTGCAAATTTAAAACTTTAAAAAACTTTTACCAGGCCGGCCACCCCAAGATACACCTCCCGTACCTCCCCTAAAATTGTGATTACAAATAGTTTAGGCTGAATTATTGTAATTATAAACATGTTCATAATTTATAAACACACAGATACTAAAATATACTAGGAAATGTTTAGGGAAGTTTATAAATTATAAATATATTTATACTAGCAGGGAATCCAGCTCCGCTGCCCTGGACCAAAATAAGTATTTGAAAACATTTTATTGGGATAGAAAACTTATAGCTAATAGTGCAACATAGAATAAATTAGTGTGTATTGTATGTTTCTAAGATTTATTATGAGCATTTATAAAATCTATAAGAGTAATAATAATCACAAAGCCTTTTATAAGAGAAATCAAGTTTACAAATAATTAATTTGCTTTTAATTTGTAATCATTTAAAAATAAATGAAAAAAGATTAGCAGGGATTCCAGCAGAAAATAAAATCAGGGATCCCAGCTCTGATGGGAAGTAGATATAAAACTCTGTAAATGTAAATTAGTTTTCTGATATAAAAATATACTTTAATGATTCTGTAAATTAATATTTATTCATTTTTGAGGTTCTAATAATATTTCCTGAACTTGTGTTACTTAAGTGGTTAATAGATTTAACGTTTTTAGATTGTCATAGCTTACCCAGACAAGTTTTGATTGAAGCCAAGCAGGCATTGCAGCTTTGAAGCCTTGGAGGACTTGTACCTTCTATGGAGCACAATCGGTCTGTGCCATACTGCCAACAGAAAGGCTTCTTAGTGTAGAAAACATTTTTAACAGTTAGAAAAAAGCATGAATGACAACAGTGTAGCCATGTCCTGCCCCACCGAGGACATGACCGCATGGCATGTGCTCGACCTCAAGCACGAATCTTGACATATCCATTCATGCTCTTGCCATTTGAAACAGGTCCTTTAGCCCAACATTCATGCTCCTAGCTTGCATTCCTAGCTTTCTTACTGCTTAGATTCATGGTATCTAATGATACTATGCAGAGGTAGCCATGAGGTGCTAGTTTTTATCCTCTCAATGCTTCCAGAGTAGAGTTCCCTTGCAAAGCCCTACTTTCACAACATTGTTTTCTTTGGGGAAGAAGTAGGCAGCTCCCAGGATCAAAGAGTATCTCAGGGTTGAGTAATGGTAAAAAGTTCTAAGCAAGTTTTACTGCTCATTCAATCTGGAAGCTTGCTACTCATCAGGAGAAGGATTGGAAATCTAGGAGACACTATCGACTCCTAGAGAGGTCTCTGCTGGAACCAGCAATATCCAAGTTATAGCCGCCAAAAATAGGGTGACAAAAGATGAGGCTTTGGAGATGATGTGACCCAGAAATGAACAATGAGTCAGCAAGGGCTGCTGTGTAATGAGTCACACCTCTGGAGTTACTCCAGTTCAATCCCAAAGTGGATCTTTGCGCCATATGATAGGTTTTTCTCTTGAATGAATCACATAGAGAAAGTATTGGTCCTGCTATGTTATGAGTCTGGTCCTCAAAAAAAGGCCTCCAAGACTACCGAGCAGTTTCTCACCATGGAATCCAATGAAACTTTCAAAAGTGATGGGTAAGAGAAATCAGATAGAAAGTGTCATTGACTCAGCTAAGTTCGTGATCAATGTCTACAACAGTATTGTGAGTGTGCGAGATCTGATGAGCACTGCTCATGAAGCATGACGGAAGTGATCTATTGAGCAAGATTGAGAGCTTTGTAATTGGCAGCCGTGGTCTCCTCGGCCTTTTGAACAGCGTAGTCTTCCAGCTCCTACATTCTCTCATCCTCCAAAGAATCAAAATGGACAAGTGGGACAAGGGGTAGACTTCTAGACCATAAACATGCAAGGACCATGTAATCAGTTTTAAAACACTGCTTCCACATGTGATTGCTTCTGAGTGTTCACTTTTGTAAGCCTCAAAGTTTTTCACCAGGATCATTCCAAAGAACCAAAGTGAAGTAGTGGTCTCCTAAAATTTTGTATATTTAATTCGTTATCATAAATTTAAAGAGCTTTCTAATCACTCACAATTCAATAAGTGGGACACAATAAGATGAGGAAGTAGAGAAACTTGATCCATTTCCACAGTTCCACTGGAAGCTGGACAGTGCCAGAGAGTGTTTTCTTTTTCATCTTGAGCAAAGCTTCCAATCAGGTTTACAAGGCATACTTGACAAAATGTTTCACTTAATCTTCTAGAAAACAGTACAAACAAGAAGAAACAGGGCGAGAATGGAAAATCAGTTACTTGCTCCTACTTTGAGTCTGAAAATTGTAGGCGCTGCTGCTCCCATGACCTCAGCAGTAACTTTAAAACACAAGAGAAAATAATATTTTTGTTCTTACAGTAGCAATGCTTCTATTGCAGTTTGGGATCTGCTAAAGGAAATACTGAAATGGTCTGTTAGTCAGTGTCATTGAGCACACAAACCAACCAAGATATGTGATGAACATTAGATCTGTTGCTGTGTGAGTGCAGGATGACACTCGAATTGGAACACTCATTGCTTTCATATTCACAATTCTCGGCGCTTTTAAGGATCTTCTGGTTAGAGAATAAATCAAAAGCTGTAACTCAAGCTGGAATAGGACAGCAGATTCAAAGATATACAATTTCAGACAAGTGTAGCTTTGGAGATATAGAATTGGCAATTGGATTTATCAGCTGTTTTTCCCACGTGTCTTCATCTCTCGAAAAGAATCTCGATTGAATATGTCACCCTTACTCTTTTAAATATAGAAGGATGATTAGAATATCCCATAATTCTAAGTATATTTTAGGTATATCCACTACTGCTATTCTAATACACATTGTTCAAAATCCTTAAACCCATATAAACATTTGTCACGTTTTTGCCTACAATCCTAAACCAGCTGATCCAATAAGTTTTGATATGCGCATTTCCAAATTTTAAGCAGCTGGAGCTCAATGTCAGGTTCAGGTATGAACGAAGCTCAAAGGTTTCAGCCCAGCATGACTGGGACGAGGAACTGCCACATCGCCCTCCGCCAGAGGCTTGGTAAGGTGATCTAATTCTCAAGCTGCTACCTTCCTGCCGAGTTTATAATGATCTGGAGAAACCATCTTCAGAGTCTAGGAGGTGGTCTCTGCAGGAGATGTGAAGGATAAAAAAGCACTGGAACATGAGACCACAGCTTCACGTTGAAATGAAATCCCACGACTGTCCGGTGAGTTAGTCAGATTATACAGTGATACAGATGGCTCCTAGCACTGCTCAAGATGAACTGCCCGAATGGGAGATATGGTGGCAGCGTCGGACTTCCGAGTTCTTCTGTTTTATGATGATGAGTGGGACAAGATCTACTAAGTTTGCGGGGGCTGTCCATTGTTGCTGACGTGATACCCATACCAAGTTTACTCTTTTAAACATGGAAAACATTCTAGCGCCAGCCAGATTTGGAAGCCATGATCAAGCGAAAGAAACTCGCCCTTCCATTCTTTCTTTCTTTTTCTCTCAATCAAGAAGTTTTCTTGAGGTGGGATGTTCAGGGGAGTGACGAAGCTGTTGATGGACAAAGATGGAATGGGCGACTATTTGTAGTAAAGCGTTTGAGGGTGCTTGCAAGGCCACTCAAGGCGATGGTGGCAATCCATATCAACTGCCAATGTCTCCACTTCTAGAAAAGTTTTCAAGCCAAGCTTAACTTGTCTCTTATTGCCAAGATTTAATCTACATTTACTTGCGGGATTTCTGAATGATACAAATTCGCCAAAAAAACCTATGGAGCAATAAGAACAACTGGTCAACACCTCTCATATCATGCAAAAAGAATGTGAAGAAATAAAGCTTGTGAATGTACTGCAAACTCTTTATAGTTCATTATAAATATGACTCCAATGTCTACTATCAAAAATAAATAATGGCAGCATATCTTATTCTTCTTGTTGTTGCAACTTCTCTACTTGTTTCTCCCACTATTCACCTCGAATTTCCTAAGTTGCCTGCTCTTGGGCAGCAGTCGGCTAGCCTCAACAGCACTGGAGAGGCAACATCAGCTCATCAACCTCACAGGGACACAAATGTGAGCCTTGACGCCATTCCCAAGACGCCATCAGCTCGCGGGGAAGCTCTGTATGCAAGTTGCCATCCCGAAAATGTCCTCAACACACCTCCCTGCTTGCAAAGTCAGACTCACTATCGAAGTAGCCTCCATAACTGCAAAGGAGCTGGTTTCGCCTATCGTGGTCAATGTTTCAGTGTGCGCTCCATAAAAAATAGCCCATCGGTGGAGAACGGCTGCTGCTATGTGTAATACTACTAGAGCTGCTGTATAAACACCGAAAATCCCACAAATAAATCTGTCAAACATAATAAACAATCACATTCCATTTTCTGTTTGAGTAAGCTCAAGACGCTTACAATCGCCTAGAGCCGTGGGCCCATCCCGTCCAAGATCTTCTCGTTACCATCGCTTGAGCGGCTGTTGCTCATCCACAAACCAGCGGTCCATAATCCAGCTCCGTTTTTCCCAATTGCTGTAGCCAGAAGGAGTGCTTGGCTCCCAAATTCCGGTAAATTAATAGATTCTAGGCATATCCTATTATATTCCTAGGATATTCGAGAGTATTCTTTTATTAAAACTAAAATAAAACGTAGATTGTTAAAAAAGTAAAAATGGTTTAAGCAAAGTTTTTTATTTTTGTAACTAAATCCATTTTTAGATGCACAATTATCTTGCAAGCATGTGGGAAAAAGCTTTGAATCTACAAGATAAGTTGGTTGTTTGTGAACTGTAATTTAGAATCATGGTTGCCAAGGATTGTGCAGATCAAAAGTGATCAAAAATTTTTAATTTTTAATAAAAGAAACTATTTTTTGGCAAAAATATAAAATTTAATAATTAGTTTTATTCTGAAAATAGTAAATTTATTAATTTTTATAAATATTTTATATGAAAAGTAGTTTTAATGATCTTTCTATTATTTATTTAAATTTTGCTGAGTTTTTACGTGAGATGGAAAGGTAGAAAGAAATATTCTTAGAATATTTTTAAGATTGTATAACATCAACACTGCTCGTATCATGAAGGAAAAATGCAAAGAAATACTGCAAACTCTTCATGTTGATTGTGTTATAGTTACTGTCATGCCCAACTGAAAAGCATAGGACTATGAATATACCTGTGTGTAGTATGAAAAATAAACTATAGCACCATTCTTGTAAGTTCTCTTGTTTCCAGCACTACTCAGGAACTCGCGTTTGGCAAGCTGCCTGCCTTGAGCATCTAATGGCTAGCCTAGCTCGGCAACCTGAAGGGGAGCCAATTGCAATTGAATGGGAGCCATCACAACACCCTTAAAGCACCACCAGCTCGCGGTACCATCCAGAGAATGTACTCAACACACCTCCTTGCTCCCAAATCAGACCCATTTTCGAATTAGCTTGCACAATATCCGTGGAGGATCAAGAACAATGTTACCTCCTGTAACTTCAACTTATCAACCAAGAATGCCACAAATAGATCTGTCATATTTTAAAATAAACAATCCCATTCCATTTTCCTCTCTGCGGTCAAAATGGATCAGAGTTGCTGTTGTGGTGCTTTTGAGCGCTTGCAAGAAGAGGATTTGGTGCTCTACATCCTGAGCTTCTTGCACAACTTGCGAGATCTCTTCAGGCTGCGAGCCGTCTGCAAGTCATGGTACCGCGCGGTGCTCTCGCGGCGCTTCACCACAGTGTATGCGTCCAGCCCGTCGCTACGGCAACTATGGTGTGCACTCCGGGTCAGAACAGAGGTGCCAGATGACATGTACGTATAAGTATGCAGATTCTTGAGTCCTTTCCTTTCAAGTTTTCTTCCTCTCCCTTGCCAGTGGCGATTTCGATAACTACTACGATTACCGGATGACGCTGCAGAACCATGTCGAGCTGTGGCGTCCAAAAGAGGGCGGCCCAGCCAGCTGCTGTTTGACCATGGGACCGCATGGCTCACATTTCGTGGGCCTTTGTTCTTCAAATGGGCTGGTCTGTGGCAGGCTTATGGAGCACGAATCCTCGTTGGCGCTGGCCGTGGGGAACCCTATCACCAATTCCTGGAGAACGCTCCCTCCTCCACCCATCGAGGAATGCGACGTATTGCCCCCTCCTTCCCTGACGATCTCCATGCTACACGATCAAGATCAGGGGTCGTATCAGATTGTGGTGCTCTACACCAAGGATAGTGATGCTGGCCCAGCTGACGAGAATGGTATGAAATTCTTCTCGGACGAGAAAATGTACCTCGTCTATCCTATGCAGTACGACTCCAAGGCAGGGATATGGGAGAGTGGGCTGCCTTTCTCCTTCGACACATCGCAGGGATCACCGCTTCGAGGCAATGCGATCTATACTTACCATGTGGCTCATCTCATTCTCGCGTATGATCCTAGCAGCAGGCTCTGGTCACACTACGACAGGGCGGCCATCGCAAACCTTGATCCGGAGATCGATCGAGGAGGTGATTGGGAAGGTTGGACGCCCCTAAGCCGACTCGTATTCACGTACAAGGGGAAGTATTATCTAGCCTCGCAGCTGGTGTTTTGGCAAGACGTTACAACTTACCGTTCGCTGGGATTTTCCATATGGGAGTTAAATTACGAGCTAGCGGGATGGGTGCTTGTGTCGCGGGTGCTGTGGAGGGATTTGGCATGCTCGCCAATGCATGAGGAAGAGGACCACGATTGGAAGCTTGAGGTAGCTGGGGATATGGTGGTGTTCTCGTGCTTCTACAAGAAGGCCACCTTTGGAACACTGTACCCTTTTGCGTATGACATGATTGATTCTTCGTGGATTGCTCCATGCTACGAGCAAAACCAAGGAAGGTTTGATGATGTAGAGTGTAGCTACTCATTTTTCCCTAGCCTTAGTGCCCAGCCTTAGATTTTGGATAAGATGTTATTAATCAAGTTTGGTTTATTTTTGTAGAAATAAAATAAATAATAATATGATTAGAAAAAAACACTGGTTTAAGTATAGTATTAAGAAAACTAGCCTAAACAAGGATAAAATGGGATTGTTGACAGTGGGATTCGAACCCACGCCCTTGCGGACCAGAACCTTAATCTGGCGCCTTAGACCAACTCGGCCATGTCAACGCCTTGTATCAAACGTGCGAGCTAAACCTTTCTCTATGAAATCTTTGATAAAAATTTAAGGGCTTGTAGGGTGCGAAGTGCGTGATCAATTTGCAAGATGAGCGCCAAGATCGCGCCTTCGATGCTCTCCTCCGACTTCGCCAATCTCGCAGCTGAGGCGCAGCGCATGCTGGATTGCGGCGCGGATTGGCTACACATGGACATTATGGTATGTGATCCCAGCTGCGAGCGAGCGCATTTGAGATCGAGTGAGAGAATTGCGTTGTTTTGCAGGATGGGTAAGAAATGTGGCCTAGGAGAGCTCTGATCTTGTGTGATCCCACAGGCATTTTGTTCCAAATTTGACGATTGGAGCTCCGGTGATCCAATCGCTGAGGAAGCACACGAGGTAGAGGCCGAGTGAGACTCTGGATTTTTTTATTTCTTTTTGTACAGTGCGTACTTGGATTGCCATCTCATGGTCACGAATCCACTCGACTATGTGGAGCCTCTGGCCAAGGCCGGAGCGTCAGGCTTTACTTTCCACATTGAAGCTTCTCGAGGTTTCATCTCTTGCAGCTATCTTTTTATGACTTAAGCTTGATTTTTCTTCTTAGACAACTGGGACCGAGTGTCGAAGAAGGTCAAGGAAAGCGGCATGAGAGTCGGAGTTTGCCTCAAGCCGGGAACTCCCGTGGAGGAAGTTTTTCCTCTGGTAAGTTTTTAGCTACTTGAAAAGTTTGTGTAACAATTCTTTCAGGTGGATAGCGGGGATGTTGATCTGGTGCTGATCATGACGGTGGAGCCGGGCTTTGGAGGTCAAAAGTTCATGCCGGAGACAATGAGCAAGGTGACAATCAATCTTTCGTGCTGAAACCCGTTTGTAAATCTCTTCTTTCTACACAGGTGAAAGCTCTTCGATCTCGATATCCTTCACTAGACATCGAGGTACAAGAAACCAGTTTTTCTTTTTCCCTACTTGAAATCTTCCGCGCACAGGTTGATGGTGGTCTCGGCCCTTCGACGATCCAGCAAGCTGCCGATGCCGGAGCCAACTGTATTGTCGCTGGGAGCTCAGTTTTTGGAGCTCCCGATCCAGCTGCTGTCATCAGCTTGATGCGAAACAGCGTCCAAACTGCACAAGCAGCTCACTAAGATAGGCTCGTTTTTCTTTCCTCCATACAATAACAAGGCACGGATTCATATTCATACAGGATCAACTTTGTATTTTTCTAGCGAGATACACGAACGCCGCGACGTTTCTCGGATCCAGCGCCACAATCCGGGCCAGAATCTTGGTCCCTCTAGCAGCGTCGCCATAGCCTCGACAAGCTCCAAGCAAGCTCATCCACTCTAGAACATCGGGCTCGAACGGCATGTTGTTCACAAGATCTTCGGCCTCGTCCAGGTAACCGGCTCTTCCCAGGACATCAACCATACAGCCATAGTGCTCTTTGCTAGCTCCAATCCCAGAGTCCAGCGACATTGACACGAACAAAGACCTTGCGAGCTCCGAGTCTCCCGTGTGATTGCAAGCGACCAGAACGGACAAGAGCGAGATTCCATCCGGTGAAGCCTCGCTTGCCATCCTCATCGAGTAGAAGAGAAAGAGCGCAGTACTGGAATGCCCGTTCATGGCATACGCTGCCACAATGGTGTTCCAAGTTACAACAGTATGCGAAGGGAGAGTATGAAACAAAGACAACGCGTAGTTCAATTGGGAGTTTGAAACGTAAGCGTTCAAGAGTGCGGTCCATGAGACAACGTTGCGCTCCGGCATTTTCTCAAAGATCTCTCTCGCCAAATACAAATTCTTGCACTGGGCAGAAAGATTGATAGAGACTGTGGAAGAAACAAGATCTTGCACAGGCATTTGTGCAAAGATTTGACTAGCCTCTTCAATGTAGCCGTTTCTTGAGTACGCTTCGAGCATAATCGTTGAAGATGCTAGGTTTCGGACTGGAATCTCCTCATACAAGAGCCTTGCCAGTTCCAGATGCCCTTCCTGGGTATATGCCACAAACATTAAGTTCCAGGTGACTACGCTCCAGCACGGCATCCGAGTGTACACGTCCCTAGCACCATTGAGGCTGCCACCTTTGTTAACGTAAGCTGATAGCATCGAGTTCCATGACACAATGTCATGCTGAGTCATCTGTTCAAATATGTGTTTTGCAAGAACGGTATGCCCGGCCTGGGCATAAGCTTCGATCATGGCAGTGCAAAGTACCATGTCGAGCTCGGGTGTGGAATCAAACAAGACTTTCGCATCGTCAACTTTGTCATTGGCTCCAAACGCGTTCAGCATTGCCGTGAAGGTGGCGAGATTCCACTCGGGCATCTGATTAAACACAATCTTTGCTTGGTCTACATCACCAACTTGAGCATAGCAGTTCAACATAGCAATCCACGACGCGAAATCTCTTTGCGGCAAACTCGAGAACAAGTTTCTAGCTTCTTCTACCTGGAAACTCTGTGCAAAAACTGCGAGCATCGTGGAACAAGTAGCTAGAGTCCAGTGCTCCATGTAGTTAAAGACCCCTTCAGCGTTATAATATTGCCCGTGTTGGGCATATGCTGCAAGCATTGTAGTCGAGGAAACAACATCCCACTCAGGCATATTGTCAAAACAAAGTCTCGCCTTCGCAAGATCATTGTTGTGTGAGAACATATCCAGCATTACACTCCACGAAACAAGATTTTTCTCCGGCATCTCGCTAAAGAGCTTCTCACTATTGACAATATGCCCATTCTGGGCATACGCTCTGAGCATCGCGGTGGAAGAAACCACGTCCCACTCCGGCATTCGATCGTAGACGCGCTTGGCCTCGATCAAATCCCCGACCCGCGCGTACCCCGTAAGCATCGCGGTCCAGGCCACTTGATTCCTATCCGGCATCCGGTCGAAGATCTCTTTCGCATCGTCCAGGTGCCCGTTTTGCGAGTACGCGCAAAGCATGAACACCCAGGAGCTCGGATCCTTGTTCTGGCTCCTCTCGAACGCGATCCTGGCGCGATCCACGCTCCCGCAGCGGCCATACATCTGGACGATCTTGTTGGAGAGGAAGGCATCGTCCTGGATCGCGGGATAAACCTCGCGGACGCGCCGATGGGCGGTCTCCGCGAGCGATAGGCTCTTGCACGACTCGAGCAGCCGGATGCAATCGCTTCGATCCATGAACGCGCTCGCCCACGATCGCGGATCATCCTTTGTCCTTCTCTAGAATGTTGGAGAAGAGAATGTAAGCCGCCGAGTTCTCGGGATTCAAGCGCACGGCCATCTCCGCCGCCACTAATGCTCGCTCGAGATCGCCCAATCCCTTGCAAGCGCCCAGGAGGCTCATCCACGAGATCCCATCCGCCTGGAAAGGCATGGCGCAGATCAGCTTCATGCACTGCTCCAGCTCGCCAACCCGCGCGAGGAGATCGATCATGCAAGCGTAGTGATCCGCCCCTGGAGCGCTGGAGAACTCGCGGCTCATCGAGTGGAAGAACTCCCTGGCGTGGAGGAGAAGCCCTGCCTGGCTACACACGGTGAGCACGCTCACGGACGTGATCTCGTCCACCGCCACGCCGTCGAGAAGCATCAACTCCAGGAGCTCCGCGACGTCGCCGAGATTGCAGTGGTTCTGGGTGTGCGCGGCGATGATCGCGTTCCAGGTGATATCGCTCCTCTGGATCATCCCCGCGAACACCTCTCGCGCCTCGTCGAGCTTGCCACACTTGCCATACATGCTAACCAGCGCGTTGCCGATTCCGAGAGACTCGGAGGAGCTGAGATCGCCGCTGGCGAGCGTGATCTCCTGGTGGACAAGCCGGCCTTCCTTGAGCGCCGTCAGGCTCGTGCAAGCGTCCGCCACGCTGATGAAAGTCGTCGCGCTGGGATGGATCCCTTCCACGTCCATCAAGCCCAGCAGTGTCAAGCTCCGTGATCCCTGGTTGTTCTGGCCGCAAGCCGCGATCATGGCGTTCCAGGCGACCGTGTTCCTCGCTGGAAGCCTGTGGAACACATTCCAGGCGCGATCCAAATCCCCATTCACGGCAAATGCTGTGAGCATCGCGGTCCAGGCAATTAGATCCTTTTGTGGCATATCTTTGAACCAACTTTTCGCCTTTTCTACTTCGTTTCGCTCCGCAAAAGCGCTCACAAGAAGCGTCCACGCGACTAGATCCCTCGCTGGAGACTTGTAGAAAATTCTCACGGCATTGTCAAGATGACCATTCTGGATAAATCCACGCAGCATGGCGCTCCATGAAACCAGATTCCTCTGAGGCATCGCGTCGAAGATCTCTTTGGCCGATTGATCCTGACCGCCCTCTGCGTAGCAGCTAAGCATTGTTGTCCATGAAACGATGTTGTGCCGGGCCATCTTCTCGAAGAGCTCTCGCGCGTCCTCGCAGTGGCAGCGGCTGTCCGCCATAGCCTGGAGCATGAGGTTCCAAGTGAGGCTCACTCGAGCAGGGGTGGCGCTAAAGATCTCCCAAGCCTCGCCTACCAGCCGGGCTCGCCCGTATCCCATAAGCAGCGCATTCCCGGCCACAACGTCCTGCTCGGGCATCCGATCAAACAGCGCGCGCGCGCGATCCAGGCGCTCGATCTGTGCGTAGGCGGCGACGAGCGACGTCCAGGAGATCACGTCCCTCTTCTCCATCTCCTCAAACGCAGCCTGGGCCTCTTGCGGCTGGCCATTGTGCGCGAGCCCAGTGATGATCGCGTTCCAGGAGATCGTGTTCCTCTCGGGCATCTCGCGGAAGATTATCCTCGCGGTGGAGAGGTGCCCATCGTGTACGCTGGCGCACAGCATCGCGTTCCAGGTGAAGATGCTCCGAGCGGGGATCTTGGCGAGGACGAGGTGGGCGTCGGCGTGCTCGCCGATCTGGGTGAGCCCAGTGACGACGATGTTCCAAGAGACAACGTCCCGGGAGGGCATCACCGAGAAGAGGCACCAGGCATCTTCGACGAATCCCTCGCGGAGATTGGCCTGGATCATGGTGTTCCAAGTCACGGTGTTCTTCTCGGGCATGGCGAGGAAGAGCTCTCTTGCTTCGCCAAGATGCCCGTTCTGGGCATATGCTGAGAGCATGGTGGTCCATGTCACAACTCCTGGGCAGGACATGGAATCGAACATCTCCTTTGCGAGATGCAAGTGTCCGATCTGGCAGTACGCAGAAACCATCGTGTTGTATGAAACTTCATCCCACTGCGGCATCCGATCGAACGATTTCATGGCATCGTCCAGACGCCCGCTCTGCACAAATGCCAGCAGCAGCGAGTTCCACGAGAACTCGTTGCGCTGCGCGATTTGGGCGAATGCCGCGCACGCCTCCGCCAGGTTCCTAGAGTTGCCATACATCTGGACGATGAGATTGCCCAGGAAGGTGGATCGATCGACCCCATAGCGAGCAAGGACTGCGTGAAGGCGCTGTCCTTCCGATGCCGCCGCCTTGGCGTTGCGACAGATCTGGAGGAGCGATGCGCAATGCGATGTGAGATCAAAGACTGTTCGCTGCCTGTTCTCCAATCCATCGATTGCTGCTCGGAGCTTGAGCAAACACATTCCATCTTTTACTTAAGTATCTAGAAATTATGTAAGTTGAGGTTAATGATTTCTTTAGATGGGCATCCAAGGGTCTTCGCGATTGCCGCCCTAGCTCAGTCGGTAGAGCGCAAGGCTCTTAACCTTGTGGTCGTGGGTTCGAGCCCCACGGGCGGCTGTAGAATAGTTTTTGCTAGTTTTGTTATTTGAATTTTGGCGGGCTTTTTCCTAGCCCTAGCTATGTCCACGATGGCGGACAGAGCTTTGCTGTGGTTGCTGCGCGATGGATCTCTCGGTGACGCCATTGCAAAGGTAAAGAAAGGCGATGACTGCATTGTGGTGCCGATCGATGCTTCCGAGGCGTTGAATTGGGATTTGGAGCTCGGCATGGCGATCTTGAATCAGCCCCAACAGCTCTCGATATCGCTGCTTGAGCGGCTGAAGGAGCTCCGGGGGGTGGATTCCGATCGGGAAGAGCGTGATTTCAAGCTGTCCGGTTCTCGGCTGTGGATCAGGGTTTCTTCCGCTCCGGTTCAAGTATCGCCAATGGAGCGCCTCAGGAGCAAGGATTGTAGCATGGATGACAATGGCAATCTCGTTCACGTCTTTGGAGTCGCCTATGCTGTCCATACCGTCGGTAAGATATCCTTCTCAGCGTGTTTCTCTCTTCGCTTTTCATAGCGTTTTCCTTGACGTAACTTTTCTGGATACTCTCCATTCATGAGAAGATTTAAATGCAGGGGCTGCGCTTCCGTCCACGATGATTATCACAAGCTCAAGGAAGAAATCCATCTCCCACGTTGTTGTTTTGCCGGATTCTATGAGGATGAGTCGGCTGCTATATACATTCGTCACCAGGTTTCTATCCAAATTCTTTCTTTCATAAAGTTTATGTGTTGTGAACCTCTTGGAACGTTTTTCTAGGAGGTGCTTCTGGGTCCTTCGCCCAGCCTTTCCACAGGCAACGTGATAAACCAGCCGCTTGCTCGAATTCATCTATTTGACGATTTGACTCAAAGGATCGATGTCGGAGACACGGTGTCTGTCCTGGGACATGTCTACACAACGAGCTTTCTTCCGACTTCATTGCCCAAGAGCAGCAACTTGTTTGGAGAAATTCAGATCGAGGCCAACAATATCTTGACGCTCGTTCCCAGAGACCTGAGTCCTTGGTCAGAGAAAGAAAGCACAGCTTCTCTGGAGCTCTTGACAGAACAGTTCTATGGAGACCAGGAGTGTGGATACCTCAGGTTTTCAACCAAGTACCAGAGGGTGGCAGTGATTCTCAGCCTGGTTTCTACGCTACAAGAGACGAAGTCAAACAGGAAGCGAATTCATTTACTCTTCACGGCCATGAGTTCGCTGTCAACGATCACGGCCTTGCTGAAAGCAGCGGCAGCATGCTCAACACGGTCAGTGTATCACTCCGGTGACAAGAAGCAGCTGCTAGCAACAGTCGGTCGATCTGCTGACCACGGGAGCTTGCACGCAGGGAGCTTAGCTTTGAGCAGTGGTGGTGTTTGCATCGTCGACGTTTGCAAGGACTTCCTTACAAAAGAGGCGTTAAAGCTACTGTGCGACGCCATGGACAAAGAGGTGCTCACCATGAAGAACTGTCCAGAGCTCGTTGTGCCTTGCACCTCAACCGTCTGGGGCGTTCACGCGACTTGGAATCCCCGCCGGGAGAGAGGAGTCTTCAAACAGGGAAGCAAAGAGCTGCTTCATCGCCAACTCCTCAACAAATTCGACATCGTTGTTCCACTGTTCGAGGAGCAAAGTCTCGGCGAAGATTCTATCCGGAAGTTTATCCTGGACTTCAGCGAAGGTGCCGCAATCCGAGGCTCCGCCAGGCATCGCATCCGCCTCTCATCGAGCATCGAGAGCGTGACAATGGCTGACGAAGCACAGCAACTGATAAGCGGATACTACCTCTTGCTGAGAAGAGCTTCCGAGAGCGACGAAGTCTCTTTGGCGACGCTGGAGAGTCTCATGAAAACAGCCTCGGCCTGCGCACGGCTATGCCTGCGTAACCAGGCACTCGTAAGAGCTACTCCAAACTTTTCCATTCTTCCTTGACATGAAACTTACAAGTGTGATTTCTCATAGGTGCCAGACGCAACGCTTGCAATCTTCCTGTGCGAGAAAACACAGCAAGCCAAGGTTGGTATATCGAATTTTTCGCTTATACTCGGTTAGACCAAACTTTTTGATATTCCCAGTACGAGTCGTCACCTCTGGAGCATCTAACGAAACGATTTACTGCGCTAAACGCCATGGAGGGCAAATCACTTGACGCGTTCCTGGAAGACTTCCACGCGGACTTGAAACACTTCATACATTGCCAACCACGCCTGGAAGAGTGAGGCATATCGAAAAAGAAACACAATTTTACGTGGCCAAGCCTCCGCAGTCCAAACCGAATATGCCTCTTCTTGTGCATTGCACCTAGTCAGGTTTAATAAATAAAGGGATATCCTTGTAATATCCGCCAGTGGTGCTCCATTTGGAATATACATGTACGACGGAGCGCGACCGGGCTTTGGCTTCTTAGACTTTCGCGTGTCGCCGCGTTGCTGCGAATCGACGCTTCAAGACTGGGTGCATCGTTTTGGATGTATCTAGTCCTCCTTCCGTCTAAGTGCAACTCCTCTTCGGGTGTACGGAGCTCCCAATGATATTGGCCACATTATTACATATAAATGGAGGCAAAACCGGTAGAGGAGGGGAGTAGCAAAGCTTTCTCTCTCCCTCTCACACACAACACACACATCCATCGATCCTTGACCTTATATTCGCGTGGAAGATTAGGGTTTAAGGGCGAGGTAAGCGGCGGCAAATCGAGAAATGCGAGCGGCAAATCGAGTGTGATGATGCATTGGAGGATTTAGTCGCATCGTGGTCGTATTCTCGCCTGGCTTGAGCTGTTGAGAGGGAGGCAAGATCAAAGGATGTGGATTGATCGCTACAACTTGGATTCGGCGTCTTTCCAGGAGAGCTTTCATGTTCTACACAAAATTCCCGTGGGAGACACTCCTTATGTCAAAGCCAAACACGTCCAAGTAAGTGTTGTGGCTTTCTTTCTTTCTCTTCTCTTCTCTCTTCTCTCTCTCTCTCTCTCTCTCTCTCTCTCTCTCTCTCCCAAAAGCTTGAGCTTCCTCTTGCTTGATCGCAGCTTGTCGACAAGGATCCAGATCGAGCTATAGCTTTGTTCTGGGCGGCTATCAATGCGGGAGATCGTGTGGACAGCGCCCTCAAGGACATGGCCATTGTAATGAAACAGCAGAACAGGCCCGAGGAGGCGATTGAGGCGATCAAGTCTCTGCGTGATCGTTGCACGGATCAGGCACAAGAAGCCTTGGATAATGTGCTCTTGGATCTCTACAAGGTAGGAAAGACTGCAAAGCCAGGCTTCTCGACGAGTTTAGAGCTATTTAATTATTTTCTTTGACTAAAGTGTCGGTGTTGCCTTGACGCAGAGGTGTGGACGCCTCGACGACCAAATAGCACTGTTAAAACGGAAGCTCCACCTTATCCATGAAGGTCTCGCTTTTAACGGGAAGCGAACCAAAACAGCTCGATCACAGGGACGCAAGTTTCAAGTATCGATCGAGCAAGAGGCGTCTCGCTTGCTGGTGAGAAGATCGCTTTTCTATTCTAAGATCGAAGGTCTGAGAGCTTATTGAGATCTCAATTGCAGGGAAACTTGGGATGGGCTTATATGCAGCAATCGAACTATATTGCTGCCGAGGCTGTCTACAGGTATTTCGATTCTTTCCCATTGCCTCGATGCTCACTATGGAACAAAACCACTTATCCAGGAAAGCTCTCTCGATAGAGCCAGACAGCAACAAAGTCTGCAACCTCGGGATTTGCTTCCAGAAGCAAGGGAAGCTTCACGATGCAAGGGTTACACTCGAGAGCGTGGCTCCCCCGGCCTGGAATGCATCTCCCTCGCAACGCAAGACGTACGAGCGAGCCCAGGAGGTGCTGGTCGAGCTGAGAGAGATGAAGTCCGTACAAAGGAAGAGTGCCAAGGCCACGACTTCCTCCGTGGAACTCAATGTAGACGAGAGCTCGTGGAACCCCTTATCGTCTCCGGCTAGAACTTCGCTGAAACACCACCTCCCGGAAATCCTGGCTGCAACCTCCGGGTTTAGCGACGATGGAGACGATAACGAGACCTCCGAAGCTAAGATCTCGAGAAAGAGGAGTTATGAGACCGAGAACGAGCAACATGAAACAATTTGGAGCCCGCCCTCGAGCAGCGAGCAAGAGTCGCGGTTGCCGCTCACTTCCGATTGGACAAACAAAGCTTACGCCCGGCAGTCACCCGCGAGCAGCTTGGAAAAGCCAAAGAAAGCTTTGGATCAATCGGTCACCTGGAAAGATGTTCTTCTTCAGGACGACAGGGCGGCTGCCGCGAGGCGGTCCCTGGCTAGCAGCTTTGACAGCGCAGACGATGCTCTCCTGCGAGATCTGGAGGAGACCACCGCAAGAGATCGCGAGCTGCAAAGCGTCGAAGAGTGTGATCAAGGCTGGACGGGGCGGCGGTTAAAAGTTTTCGAGGAGATGACTCTTCCTGGATTGCTGCTCTAAGGTAGATGATATTACCAGGTGCTTGTGTATGTCTGTACATTATATAATATTTTGCTTCTTTCTACTCCACCTGAATGGATATCCATGGCATCTGGATGGATCTTCGTTTGGGTGGAAACATGACATGGACTCGTGCAAAGTATAGATCTCACTCCAAAGAATACAGTAAGAACAAAGGAAAAGTTCGTGAAAAGTTACTCCTTACAGGAAGAAACACTTGTTCCAATCTTTCTTGAGAATATAGATAAGAAAGAGGAGTGTTTCTACTCAAGAACAAATCCAAGAGGCATCATTAAACAGAATTTCTATGAGAGGGCCATCATCCACACTTTAAATATCTTGAGGTCCGTTGGTGGCATATGCTTTCGAATCTTCTAGATCTCTTTAGAATCTCCTAGAATCTACCAGAATTGCCAGCGCTGGATGGTATAAAACGAGGCAGGGCTCGTTCAGGAACTCATCTCTAGCGATTCCTTTTCCTAGGTTTTAAGCAGAGTGAGGCAATGGCTCTCTTCTTCTACGGCAATGACAATGGCGGCGTCTTCGATCCCTTCCCGGAGCTCTCGTCCATCTTGTCCGGCGGGGGCAACGAGCCCTCCAAGCAGGTCGCCAGGGACGCGAGCGCCGCCGCCAACACCCGCGTGGATTGGCTCGAGACGCCCGACGCCCACGTCTTCAAGGCCGATCTCCCAGGGCTGAGCAAGGAGGACGTGAAGATCACGGTGGAGCACGGGCGCACCCTCCAGATCAGTGGCGAGAGGAAGATGCACGAGGCCCAGAAGACCGACAAGTGGCACCGCGTGGAGCGCAGCTATGGCAGCTTCATGAGGAAATTCCGGCTGCCGGAGAATGCCAATGTGGACGGGATCAAGGCCCAAGTGGAGAATGGGGTTCTCACTGTCACGGTTCCAAAGGTCGCCAAGCCACAGCCAAGAACGATCCAAGTAGAGTAGAGAAGCCTGTAGAAAGATGGAACGAGAATTTAGGGTTCTTGATAGTTTCATTCTTTCCTTGATCTCTGCGAAGGAATGCACACGATCCTGCCAGACCACAGCCAAGAACGATCCAAGTAGAGTAGAAAAGGAAGAATCCCCCTCTAGAAAGAAATGTTTGAATGGAACGAGAGTTTAGGGTTCTTGATGGCTATAGTTTCATTTTTTCCTTGATCTCTGCGAAGGAATGCACACGATCCTGCCGTTCGGGAAGCACAAGGGTAAGTCCCTCTTGGAAGTACCAGAAAGCTACCTGCGCTGGATGTGTGACAAGATGAAGGACGAGAAGATCGGCGCGATGGCCCGGCAAGTTCTAGAAGAAATTACTAACATTCCTCCTAGCGATCGCGAGCTCGGAGGAAGTTCACGCAACGTCGTCCGCGGGGAGCCCGCGTTCGCGCGAGCGGAGGATTGTATCTCGACGCTGAGAAGCTTTCGTGGTGGGCTGAGTGAGGCCGAGGCTCTCCATCGCCGGGTGCTCGCCAGTGGCACCGTGTTCTCGGCCAACAAGAGATACCTCTCCAATCTCATCATCCTCATGTTTGCGAGGTGCCAGGGCGTCGCCGAAGCTCACAGAGTGTTCGCGAGCATGGCTTCCCGGGACGACTACTCGTGGAACACCATGCTCAAGGTCTTTCTCGACAATCGAAAGTGGAGCGATGCCCAGGAGCTCTTCCGCGAGATGGAGGACGAGGGGGTGGTGGCCAACAAGATCTCTTGCACGGCCATGATCGGGGTCTTTGCCGAGCAGTGCAAGCCCGAGGATGCAAAGGCGGCGTTCGATCGGATCTCCTCGCGAGAAGTCGACACTGTCGCGTGGAACGCGCTCGTGAGTTGCTACTCCAAGTGTGGCCGCGTCCAAGAAGCCATGGATTGCTTCGAGAGGATGGAAGGGAAGAGGGATATGGTGTCCTGGAACACGATCCTCGCGGCTCTGGCGAGAGCCGGGCAGGACGAAGATGCCCGAAACGTTTTCGCCAAGATGCCCGAGTGGGACACCGTCTCTTGGAACTCATGCCCTTCGCACGACGACGCAGATGCCAAGAGAAAGTTCGATGACATGCAAGGTGGCAGATCGATAGTCTCGTTTAATTCCTTGCTCAATGCCTTCTCCAGAGCAGGGGATTCAAATGCTGCGGCCAGCGTCTTGGACAAAATGCCGCAGATAAACACCGCCAACTTAGCGGCAATCGTTGATGCTTATGGGAAGGCTGGCGAGATGGAACAAGCAAAGGTGGTTTTTGACAGTAGCCTCGAGTGGAATTTGATCTTGTGGACGGTGCTGTTGCGTGGATACGCTCACAATGGATTCGTGGACGAAACGAGCAAAGCGTTTTGGTTGATGCCTCTACACGACACTGTGGCGTACATTGTTTTGTTAGGAGCTTTGGCCAGGCATGGCTGCGCAATTGAGTGCAAAGAAACATTTGATATTGCCCCCAAGAGGTGTGTAGCAATGTGGACTTTGCTCGTCACTGCAAATACCAATGCTGGGGATTTTGTTGAAGCGGAAAGGGTCTTCTATTTGATGCCGCAATGGGATGCAACGGCGTGTACTACGCGCATAGTCGAGATCACCGGAAGAGATAGCATGAATATAATCAAAGAAAGATTCTTTTATGCTGAGCAGCGGGATGTCGTTCTCTGGACGGTTTTTCTTTCCGCCTATGTGGCGAGCGGGGAAGTCGAGATGGCCGAGCTTGTTCTAAGAAAGATGGCAAAAACAAACACAGTTTCATGGAACGCCATGCTTTCATGCTACGCCAGCCACGCTACGCCGCTGGATTCCAAAAAAGCTTTCGACGGGATGATGGAGAGGAACTCGATATCGTGGACCTTGCTCGCTGCGGCATATGCCAGACATGGGCAAATTAGCAAAGCTTGCGAGGTTTTAGTGTTGGCTCCGTGCTGGCAAGCCGAGATGCTCAACTCAGTGCTTGCGGGATACTCGCGAAACGGTCAGGTCTGGGAGTCAATGGAGCTTCTTCGGTTTATATCCATGGAAGGAATTGAGGTAAACGAGGTCTCGTTCGTTTGCCTCCTGGATGGTTTTAGCCATGTCGCGAAGGTGATGGACGCGAGGGACTGCTTTCATTTGATGGTGGGAGACTACGCGATCGAAGCTACAGAGAGGCACTACACTTGCATGATAGATCTCTTTGGGCGAGCAAGACACTTGGACAAAGCCGAAGCTTTGATCCTCGACATGCCTTTCGTTCCGGACGAGGTAGCTTGGCACGCATTTCTGGGAGCTTGCAGGAGCTTCAATGACTGCGATAGAGCAAAGCGTATGGTAGAGAAAGCACTGGAATTGGACTCAAGAAGCGGTTCTCTTCACGTCTTGTTGGCCAACACTCTTAGCAGTGGGGATGGAAACGAAGACGATGTAAAACTTGTCAAGGAGATGATGTTGACGAGAAACGTGAAGCGGATTCCAGGGGTAAGCCGGGTGAGGGTCGGAGGCAAGCTTCATAGATTCGTTGTTGGGGATACCTCGCATCCCCAAATCGAGAACGTTCACAAGGAGCTTGCGAGGCTGGAAGTACTCATGAGAGAGGCTGGCTATGTTCCAAATACTAATGTGGTGACGATGCTGGGAGATGACGGCGATGAGGAGAGAGCGAAAGAGGAGCTTCTGTGCCGCCACAGTGAGAAGCTTGCGCTTGGTTACGCTTTCATTTCTACGCAGCCTGGGACCAAAGTTGAGGTGACCAAGAATTTGAGAATGTGTTATGACTGCCATGACGCAACCCAGTTTTTGTCCAAGGTTGTTGGACGAGAGATTGTTGTGAAGGATGCCAACAGGATTCACAGGTTTGTAGGTGGTGTTTGCTCTTGCAAAAACATTTGGTAGCTTTACTCATATTTATATTTACAAAAATGCAGTTATATTAAAATAATATATGATAGTATATAACAACACAAGATAGTTTAATAATCAAAATTAGATTATATTTTTGTCCATTACAAAATAAACCATGTCTATTCCTCTAATATTTTGTTCTTATTAAGTCTTTTTTTTTTTTTCCTGATTTGTGACTTCTATAAAATTACTCAGTTTGTTGTAGTATTTATAGTGCAATTTTTTTGTATTTTTGAGGATATTATATATCTTTGATCAAGTAGAAACAAAATATAATAATAAAATTTATTTAAATTATTACATAATATATAGATTTTATATACGAAATACTTATCTATTTGCAATTAGATATATTCATCTAACCCAATTTTTTATTTACCTACCACTTTTAGTTATTATATCTGAATTCATTATTAAACGATAAAATATGAAATAAATGAATATAAACTATTAGTTGGTGTTTATATTGACTTTTCATTCAACACTTATAACATATTTTTTGTTTTATTTTTTATTTTAGTTTTATTTCATAATTATTTCTAGGTTTTTCAGTTAAATATTATTATAAATTCAAACTGTGAGAATATATTATTATTAACATGATAATACTCTTCTAGGGTTTTAAGGCTAATTGAATATACATATTTCAATATTCTATACATTCATATTGTTAGAGTTAAGGGGCAGCTCTTATTATAATGTGATAGAGCTTATAAAAGCCATCCAAATGAATACACATAGACATCACTTTTATAGCAATTGAAATATGATTTGACTATTTGTTTCTTCTCTTTTACTTTTTTTCTTTTTGTTCATTTTCATAGTAAAGTAGCATACTAATCATATCCTTCTTCTTTGATTTTAGAGTAACAATTGGTGCAATGATTCAATGTTGTATAGTTGCAATTGAATAATCAAACTTAATTGGTAGTAGATTTCATGGCATATAGTGCATCTTTTTTATCTTTGCTGCTAATCCTCGCATCCATCTAGATTTTTTCCATAAAAATTCTGAGAATGATATATATAATTGGTTTGATCATTTCATAATGAATACCATCTATAACTTTTGGGATGATGCCCACTAGTTTCCCAGATAGTAAAGAATGATTTATTAGGGTTCAAATATAAAAGGAAAGGGCCCATAAATAAAAGATCACATTTTTTTCTTAATTGATTAAGAGTTTTAGGATATTTGGAGTTAAAAATTAGCTAAATGATTTCTTAAGAAGTCTAAATTCAAAGTTTACACATGTTTCTCAATTGACAACATTGCAATGATATAATGGTATAAATGCAACCATTTATGTGAATTAGAGTCTTTTATTGTATATCTTTAAGCACCCATTCAAATATGCTAATGACTATGACAATGCCTTTTTAACAATTGTAAAATCCTTGTCAAAAGTTGTTTAAGTTAATTATGTAATTTGGTGTTCACTTCTAAAGTTTCTTGCTTCGTGTGAAGCAAAATATTTTAAAGCAAATCAAATTAGGCATATTGTGGCTAATGTTTTATCAAAATTTTATAAGACTTGTACACTTACTCTAGTTACCCTTGATAGCATTATTTGACTAACATAATGCTATAAAACATTATGTTTCCCATTTATAGCTATACATATTTCAACTCTACTCCTAATGGGAGATATTCATGTTCTGATAGAGATTGATGCTATTGCTACCCATGTTAAAGGACAAGGGTGAAAATATAATTATGGCTATGGCATTAGTGTTGTTGTGATGGAAGGTCTTAACAAATAAATATTTCTATGAGTAGTGGAAGATCATTGCTTGAATAAGTTAGTAATCCCTTTATCTCTTTTTTGGAAGTACTATCAAGGGGTTCATTTAGCACCAATTCATTTAATATTTACTTCCCAATCTCATTTTTATAGCAATATTATTTTGTCTATGTTAGTTGATATAGGTTTGAGTTTATTTTTTATTATTTGGCTTATAAAGAATGAAGACCAACTTTACTACATGATACAATTGTAAATAACAATGTGTAGCAATAACAATAACTATATACATACATGTATATATATACATATATACATACATATGTACATACATACACATACATATACATATATATACATACATATATGTGTGTGTGGAATAGTGCAGACTTAATTGTGCATACATGTGATCTTGAGTTTGAGCTTCAATCGTTATAGATGGTGTTGAATTAAACATTTGACCTTCCTTTATACAAATTAGTTACAGTGCAATTATATTAAATATGGCTTTAAGGTTTTTCCCCTTTGTTTCATACTATTTTATATTTATTTTATTTTATAATAGTTTGTCATGAATTATATCGGTGCTTCACCATATAAACTTCTATATAAAAATGGTATGATATTACCATTTGAGGTTATATTTGAAATGTTATGAGTTGTTAATAAAATTTTAGGATCATTATTTAATGAGTATTCTTCCATTGGTTCAAATGGAGTTGTTGAAAATTTGGGTTATGTACAAGTGGGACAACAATGGCATTACAATTTTTATTATCATCCACTTGTAGAGTATAAAATGGATGATATAATGTTAATTCATTTTCCCAATCTTACAATATATAATTTGTTTGAAGGGATTTTTACTCTGTGGAAGGGATTGTATTGTGTATTATGGCAATTTAGATTGCAAATTTATAAGGTTTGGTACGATACTTAACAAGCTGAACTTTTTTTTATATATATCTTGATTTATTATAATAATTGTTATAGCCATGTTCAAAACACCTATATCAGGAATTAGCCAATAAATTTAATGCTTAGTGGGTCTTCATAAAATATATCAAAGCTTTTTCTTATTCTTTTTGTTGAACCATGCATTGCATCCATGTCCCATGCAGCACAAGTGGACTGTATATATATTGGTTCAAGATAGGAAAGACAAAAAAAAAAGGAAAAAGCTTCCTTTTTGGCAAATAATGGGCATCATATAAGAGAAAACAATGTCAGGAGGCAAGAAAAATTGTAAGTACGTACGAGCCATCAATTGGATTAGCTTATTAGGTTCAATCATTACCAATCCTTTTGTTTTCAAAACATTTTTAAAATAGTTTATATTTTCTACGCTGCGCAAGTAGCGTCAGCATTGCCCACTGAAGCGGAGAGCAAACGGAGAGAATTGAGAATCATGGAAACGCTGGTGCTCGAGCCTGTCGGGGTGTTGCACCCAGTCCTACAAAAGCTGCCAGATTTTCTAGTGCGAAGGCTAATCCGCCAGGATGTGGCATTGCAGCTCCGCTACTTGTACGGACTCTCTGCAGAAGAGCAGCTCCAGGGCCTTGTTAATTTCGTCCAGAGTAAGTTCTCCCTCTCATTCTAGTCGAATCAATCGATTTGTCACATCTTGTTTTGTAGATGCCAAGCAAATGCCCGTCATGGAAGCAAGGGGCTCTTTCCGGGACGAGCTCTATGATGTTGACTTCTTCAAACTCCTTCTTAGAAAGCATCTCAAGTACAGGTAAGAAGAACCCAAGATTTGATCATAAATCTCATGACAATTAGAATGCTCAAAACTGAATGATCAGCTGCTTGTTGTACGAGGATCTTGTTGTACGAGGATCCTTCGTTCACGGACGAGCAAGCCGAGGAAGCCATGTTTAAGCTGTGCTGCGACAGAGCACGAATCGAGGGCGGGCAGCGTATCTTGGATCTGGCTATGGCGGACTGGTTTTGTATATCGCGCAAAGGTTTCCTTCCTGCCAGATTACTTCCATATCCGATTCGAGAGTTCAAACTGAGCACATCCGAGAGGAATGCAGGTTCAACAAGCAGTTTCCTCCTCTTTCTTTTCTGGTGCCACAGTTGATCTCGTCGTTTTTCTTTGTATCGTAGAAAAAGAGGCCTGGTAAACGTTGAGGCAATTGATTGCGACATAACAAGCACCAAAATCACGCAGACTTTCGACAGGATCTTCTGCATCGGCGTTTTCGAGGCATAATATTAAATCTTCCATCATTGATGTTCTAACTTGTTGAAAATTTGCGCAGCACATGACAAACTATCAAAAGTTTATGAAGATAGTCTCCAATCTTATGAATGAAGGAGGTCTCTTATTCGTGGAACATGCTTGCCACAAGCTATTTGCATACCGCACGGTAATTCTCGCAAAAAGCCTTTTGTTTCTTTGCTCGTTTACTACATAAATCTCTGCTGCTTGTAAAAATCTCTAGACAGCGGGCAACAGGATGCTGGCAGACGCATTGCCATTATATTTCCAGGACGATTTTGTGATCCTCGATCACTGGCGAGTAAATGGAACCCATCAAGGAAGATCTTGGTAACCATCTAGAAAACATATTGACTCGCTTCACACTATTGGGACTTTGCAGTGAAGCCTGGATGAGAAATCTGGATGCCAAATTCGACCAAGTTCACGCCTTGTTTGCAAAGGCCTATGGAGAGGACAAGGCAAGCAAGAGATTGGCAGGCTTCAGATCAAACCTCCTCTTGGGCACGGAAATGTTCAACTTCAACAATGGTGAGGAATGGTTTGTTCACACAAGCTCTTCCAAAAGAGACGCTAAAGTTTCTAAGCAATGTAGATTAAATTGGTAGTATAGTGTTTGAATTTACCATTTAGGGCAAAGCTTTTTAGGGTTCTTTGGGCAGAGGGAGATGGAGGGCGCACTCTCCAAAGCGAGTAGCTTCTTGCTGGCACGGCGGGCAAAGAAGGAGATGAACTCCATCGGCGACGATTTCAATGTATGGTTTGCTGCATTCTAGGTCTTTTTTTCGATTCCCTTACACCTCCCTTGCAACAGTCCCTATCTTCCACCGTAGAGACGAGCGCCAAGCTTCTCTTCAACCGCCTAAAAGGTGCCGTTCGATCCACATTCCCCACAGTAACAAATTCCATTTTCTCACACTCTCAGGAAGGATGCAAACACCTCTCCCCGATCTCCTCCACAGCTACAATCTCCCGCGAGGGATCTTCCCCAAGAACGCCACGCACTACGAATTCGACGAGGCCACCGGCAAGCTCACCGTGATGCTCCCATGGATCTGCGAGTGCTGCTTCCGGGACTCGTCCATTCTGAGGTACGCCGCCACAGTCACCGCCACTCTCCAGCACGGCAAGCTCGTGGACGTGGAGGGCATCAAGACCAAAGTTCTCATCTGGGTCAAGGTGGCCGCCATCTCCGTCCCCACGGATCATCCCGGCGACAAGGTCTACTTCTCGGTGGGGATGAAGAAGTCGCGACCCAGAGAGGTGTATGAAGTTCTCAAGGATGCCTTGGAAGTGGAGGAATTCTAAGTCAATCGCGCGGGAAAGGATACACTGTAAACTAATAAGAGAAGCTTGCTTTTACCTGGTCTTCGCCTTCGTTGTAAGTCAATCGCGCGGGAAAGGATAAATAAGAGAAGCTTGCTTTTACCTGGTCTTCGCCTTCGTTGTAAGTCAATCGCGCGGGAAAGGATAAATAAGAGAAGCTTGCTTTTACCTGGTCTTCGCCTTCGTTGTAAGTCAATCGCGCCAAAGGATATGCTGTATAGCCTACTACTGCTAATCTTGTTTAGTCTTCGCCTTTGTTGATAACTACGGCTAATAAAGTGACGCTTGTTTACGCTTTACTAAGTGCTTAGTCTTTGGCTTTGTTGACTACAACCTTTAAACTTTGCTTGGTCTTCTTGTTGACTATCGCCATCGCTTGTTCCGGTCAAGACTATTCCCAGTCCACGCGGGAGTGCAAGCTTCCATTCCGGAATCACGGCCGTGATTGCCGGCTCTTTCCATTCCGGACTATAAAATCTGCTATCCCCTTGTTCTAGGGGCACATATATCTCATTTCATCCGTTTTCTCTCGCTCTCACACCAGGCTGTCTTCCACCTCTGCAAGATACCTCGACAAGAGCTGCAAATCATTGGAGCTATGGCGATGTCCTCGCAGATTAACATCAGCGCCCAAGCCATGGGGATAAAGGCTGTTGGAGGAGGAGAAAGCTATGGCTTTTCGCCACTCTCAAGGATCAAAACTCCTCCTCGGTCAGCAGTGTCAACGGGTCCGTCCCAAGTTTGCTCCTCCTCAAAGATCAATGCAGTGAAGCTCTCGCCCGCCGTGGAGAGAGTCCAGCCAGCAGCCGACGTCTTCAAGGGCTGGCTCGACGAATCCGCGATGCTCGAGAACCAGAAGCTTCTCGCCAAGCTCCGGATCCTCCAGGCCTCCATCTCTGACCGCAAGGAGATGCACTCCATCATCGCCCAGCAGCGAGACGACTGGAACAAGCTCTTCCAAGGCAGCCTCCGCCTGGCAACGGTGACCGCGGGCGTCCTCTCCGCTCTAAACGGATCTTCCATTCACGGCCTCAGCCTGGCGCTCTCGGCGGGGCTCCTCGACGTCTTCGCAGCTCTCGTCATGGCCGCCGTGAACAAGTTCCAGCCATCGCAGCTCGCCGAGGAGCAGCGCACCGCGGCACGCCAGTTCGCTAACCTCTTCCAGGAGATCGACTCCACGCTGGCCATCTCCCCGTCCCTCCGGGAGGACTCGAGGCTCTTCTTCCAGGACAGGATCTCGAAGTTCCACGCCCTGGACCAGGCCTATCCCCTCCCCCTCACCCCCGGCGGCCTTCCAAAGTTCCCGGAGAAGATCTCCCCCTCACCTTCCGGGACAAGCTACGACCCCTCCGCCCCGATCATCCGCGTCGCCTCCGAGACGTCCAGTTCGAATGGCTGGAGCCGGAAGATCGAGGAGGACTTGCTGCGCGTCTCCAGCCTCCTGGACAAGGACGTGGAGAACTACTTGAAGATGTGTCGGATCATCTTGAGCGTGAACAAGGGACTCGCCATCGCTGGTCCGGCCATGGCTTTGCTCGCTGGGATCGCCAACCTTGCGAACTCTCATCCCATACCGGCCTCGCTGCTGAGCATCGGGGCATTCTTCGCCGGATGTGTCTCGCACGACATGCAGCTGGGAATGATCTTCGAGATGTACAGGGACTGTGCCGGGTACTACACCGATGTCCAGGACACGATCCAGAGAACGCTGAGGTTGCCGGTGGAGCTCCGAGAGGACGGAGAGCTGTTTCACCAGAAGGTTGTGCACAGGCTAGGACGAAAGGACGAGCTTCCGTCAATACCCCGGGGAGCAGCCACAGCCGGAATCCTCTTTTAGAGGTGGTGGAACACACTTTTGTAAATTCCTGTAGAAAAAGCGAAGTTAAATGTTTTTTATTTTCTTTATTCCTTGTTCAAAGACGTACCAGGACGGGATCAGCAAAATTCCTGCTTAGCCTGTGAGAAATCCACTGGACAAACTCTTGCGAATCCTCGCAGTGCGGAAGAATCGAACTGTGACAAGAAATAAAAATCGTGCACTGCACCTCGAAAAGACAAGACGCAGGACGCTTATCACAAGGTCCCTACTTCCTTCTCAGCATCGTCGCTTGATTCCTCCTCTTTATCTGCTTCCAAGAGGTCCGTGGACACCGCTGACGATATTCGATGGTTCTGCAAAATGCGCAACGAGGCCTCCTTCGCAGATTCATACTTCAGCACGATAACCCGTCCATCATCCAAATCAAACCGAATGTAAGGCTCTTTGCACCCTTCGACAAGGCGCCTGAGGTGCTGAAGATTCACAATCTTCTCGCCATTGACTTGTTTCACCTGTATAAACAAAATGGTCTCCATAACATACTAGAATCCAGAAATGTACCTGGAGCTCAGCGAGCCTCTCGTACCCCGCATTGATGTCATCGATGAGTACCTATGAACAGAGTTTTTTTGTATCGTCAACAATAAGAGTTTTGGTAGCTTACTTGTGACATGATGACGAACTGTTCTCCTGGTTTTTTCGGCATCTTGGAGAAGGTCCGATCACAAAGCCGTCTGGGTGAAGCGTTGTACCAATCGTCACCATATTCGTGCAAGTATGGTAATGTAAGTGGCACAAAGACCAGACCGGCAAATATGTAATAACTTGGAAGGCGCTCGAACTGGTGATTTGGTACCAAAGGTTTCACCTTGAAAGGAGCACACACACAACGTTAGTTCTCGGCAGTGATACCAATAATGAATAATACCGGAGCGAGCTTAACGTTAAAATTGATCTCCTTTCCATCTCTCAAAACTCGTAAAGCAGCGGACTCGCCTTCTCTTTTCATGGTCACTAAGTGCACAAAAGAGATTCTCTCCCTGTTTCGAAAAGTAACTGCAAAATGATTCACCGTTAGAAAGGAAAAACGCCGCAGAAACATACCTGAGCCATCATTTGCGATAAGGACACCATCAAAGGCAAGCAAGACGTCGTCCTTTTTGATGTAGTTGCTCACCTCCGTCAGAGGGTACACCTTGCTCACAAGCACACCGGTTTTTTTCGAATCCATCTTCAAGTGATCCCTCAGCTGCTTGTTTTCAGTTGATTGGCACACGAGTCCTAAGCCGCAAAAGCCTATGTATCGTCCCCTTTCTTCTACATCGCTCAGAAAGTGCTTGATGACTGGCACGGGAATAATATATCTGTATAAAAGCACAAGCTCGAGACAAAGAAGAAAGACAATTTCAGCTTCCTTACCCAACGTTTTCAGCATTGGAAAGATTTTGGAACACAACTCCAACGACTGTATTATTATACATAGCCGGACCGCCACTGTTTCCTGGATTAACAGCAGCATCAATTTGTATAGCTATCAGATGAGATCCACCGTGGATGTACTGCACGGGCTCGACTCTTGAAACCACGCCTCTAGTCACACAAATATTATCGCCACCTGAAAGCAAGGAGGAGTCAGCTTAAACTAACACGGGTAGAGAAACAACTTTTCTTTCACCTTGAGGATAGCCCACGGTAGCGACTGAGTCTTGCAAGAATGGGATATCACCCAGCTCAAGCGGCTCAATCCCTTCCCAAAAGTCATCATCGTCAACCCGGAGTAGCGCTAGATCACACTCGTGTCCAACAGCTTGAACTTTGGCACGAAACTTGACGGCCGATCCATGCTTGCGGACCATGACATAGCTATGATCCGCGACGACGTGTGCATTCGTAAGGATTCTCCTGTCAGCGATCGCAAATCCTGGAAAAGCAAGAAAGAGTTCACTCCAGGAAAAATCGAAAGAGAAGAAGAAAATCATACCGGAGCCAGTGAGTTCGCGGAGAGGCTTCTTCTGCCAAGGCAAAACGTAGTTCGGGCTGCTCGACACCGTGAAAATCTTGACGACACTGTTGAGGGCAGCGTCCAATCCACCCTGGGGATCTCTCCTCTCAACATCCAAGTCCTCCAGAAAAATCGGCGGCACCGCGCTACAAAAATGCCGGCACGAATGCCGGCTGCCGCTCGGCCGCCCCAGAGCATCGCAAAATCTCCTACTTCCTAAAATCCGGGGAGGAGCCTGGGAGCTACACGATCTAACGCTGTTTTTGGACAACCGCGCAGCAGCTGCCCGAGAGGCTCTACCTAGCGATCTAAACAGCGCCATTGTGATCTCGCTAGATCGCCATCGAATAAACCCTAAACCCTAATGGCGATTAATGAATGCCGCCTCTCTTGTTCGCCAGTATGCTGCTAGCAGGGCATTGCTCGAGGGCAAGCGCCTCCACTCGCAGCTTAAGAGAGATGGCGCCGATCGCAATACTCTCATTGGGAATCTCCTCGTCGCCATGTATGCGCAGTGCGGCTGCCTGGATCAAGCTCGACTCGCCTTCGATCGCATCTCCCAGCGAAATATTTACTCCTGGAATATTATGGTCACGGCAAATGCCCAGAGAGGGCACTGTCGCAGAGGAGAGGAGGCCTTTGATCGAATGCCACATCGAAATGTGGTTTCGTGGAACACGATGATCCGGGCATTTGTCCAAAGCAACGATCTCGTCCAAGCCAGGCACTGCTTCGACCAGATCCCGGATCGCGACAACGTTTCTTGGAATATCATGCTCGCTGCGTATGCCCAGCGAGGGCATGTCGAGAGCGCTGCAAAGATCTTCGCCAGGATCGAGAAACCTGATGTGATTTCGCTCAATACTGTTATCTCGGCGTATGCGCAGCACGGCCACGCCTCGATCGCAATGGATTTGCTGCTTGGCGAGATGGCAGGGCGAGATTTCGTGTCGTGGAACACGGTGCTGGCTGGGTTGACCAAAGAGGGTAAGCTCGAGCAAGCGAAGGAGCTCTTCCGCAGAATCCCCCAAAGGGATGCACTGGCATGGATGGATTTGTTCCAGGAACTGGGACGCCAGGGCCGGATCGAGGAATCGAAAGCTCTGTTCGATGAGATCCCGCGGAGAGATATCGTGTCCTGGACTGGGATGCTCCAAGCCTACGCCAGGAACGGAAATGTGGCTATGGCGAGGAGGATATTCGATAGAATGCCCGAGCAAGACGATGTTTCGTGCACTGTTATGCTGGGAGGCTACTCCGACAATGGAAATCTTGAGAAAGCGCGGGAGTTCTTTTGCTCATTTCAATCCAATGATCCAGTGGGCTGGACTGCAATGATCCACGCTTATGCCCGGAACGGGCATCACGAGCAAGCTCTCTGGCTGTTTCTCGCGATGGATCTCGAGGGTGTTAGGATCGACCACATAGCGATTCTCGCAGCTCTCAACTCCTGCGCGAGCATTCCATCGCTATCCGTGGGAAGAATCATCCACGAAGAGATCGTGGAACAGAAACTCGACACCGATCTGTCGATGAGAACCGCCGTTCTTGATATGTATGCGAAATGTGGGAAGCTGGAGGTGGCGAGAGATCTCTTCTTCGTCCACGACCTCCATCGTGATGCCGTCTCGTGGAATGCCCTGATCGCTGCTCATGCCGCAAGCGGTGGAGCTCTCGACACGCTGTGGCTGTTTGCGTTGATGATCCTCGACGGGATTTCTCCCATAGATTCGACCTTTGTCAGTGTTCTATGTGCGTGTAGTCACGCAGGCATGGTGGAAGTAGCATGTCACTGTTTTGCGACCATAGCTAGTGACTACGATGGAATCTTTCTCACTCCCGAGCTCTACATGATCGTGATCGATGTCCTGGCTCGGGCCGGGCAGCTGGAGCGTGCCGAGGAGCTCTTCCACGGCATGCCATTTGAGCCCGATGCTGTGAGCTGGAGAAGTGTGGCTGGCGCTTGTAGAGTTCAAGGGGAGATGATAAGGGTTTCACTAGAACAAGAGCACGATGATAATCCTGCCTCGTATGTTGTATTCTCAAATCTTTGCGTTGGTTAAACGAATTTTTGTTTGATATCAATTGTTAATAAGAATTTTTATTTTATTTTAATAAGATTTTTAAGCCAAAATTAAAAGAATATACATACATTAATAGTAACATCAAACATCAAACCAGTTAAAAGCCTTGATGGGCATTATTTTATTGAATTAGAAATGCTTTAAACTAATTTATAGGTTTTACAATAATAATAAAAACTTTCCAAAAATTATATAGATTATTTATTTTCTTTTATTTATATATACATGACAAATAAAACTATCATAAAAATGGGGCAAAGAATTTTATAATGAAATTACCTATGTCAATACTATAACTTTTTTTAAGCAATTTGCTGAGAAAAAACTATTTTTGATATTTTTGAACATATTGCTTTATAAACACTGTAACATAAAAAATTACATTAAAAAGAGCAAATTTTCTCATTTTTATCATATAAAAGAACAAAATGTTTCTCTTAAATTACCAATTATTGGAATACCTAAAATAAATTATTAAGAATTGGTATTTTTTTTAAAATTATATTTTTATTTCCATAATATTTAATAGTTAATAGAATGTAAAACCTAATTTTATAATATTTTTTCTTTCAATATAATGTAAATTATTCCAAACTTTTAAGAATTTTTAAATTATAAAATAATATAAAAATTAAAGTGCATGAAATATAAAAATATGCATATTCAAAACCATAACTTATATAAAAAATGGTCCAACTTGAAACCAACTAAATTCTCACTATACTAATAATAGTATAAAGCATCATAGTTGTATATATAAACTTTATATCATCTCTTCTTCTTTGAAGAATAGCAATTATCATCCCTTCCTCTTTGAAGAATAGAAATCAATTAAGACTAATTTAATTGAAAGTTTAGGATTTAAAAAAACATTAAGAAAAGGCACTAATAGATTTGTAGGTGGTGTAATTTGTTTCTAATCCCTTTATACAAAACACTTGAATTGCAACATATACATAATTTTTGGAGAATTGAGTTGTTAAATGTTGTGTTAAATTTCATAAAGTTATAGCCAAATGCTACAACACTTGATATAGTCCCTTTCAGTAGGTAAAGACCCTTTTAGATAAATCATATATTTTTCTATAATTGGGAAAATAAATTAATACTAAGTCATCCACTTTATACTTTATATATGAATGATGATGAGAGTTATAGTGCCATTGTTGTCTTACTTGTACATGGCCTAAGTGCTCAATAAACTCCACTTAAATTAATAGAAGAATGTTTATTAAATATTAACTCTAGAACTTATTATCAACAGTTTATAATAATTGTGAATGTAAACTTAACTCCAATAGGAATATAAATCATGATTATATAAGAATTTATATGGTAAACACTAATAGAATTTTACACCTATATGATATATATGTATTAAAGATATAATAAATAACCATCTCAATCTAAATGCTAAAAGTTCATATATTTTTCTATCATCGTTTTGAAAGTTCTAAAGAGCCATTCCCCTGAACCATCCATTTCTGGATGATAAATGCAAGATTATTATTGGAAAGCATTCACTCTTAACAAAGATATCAAAACACTATTTGATTAAGGAAGAAGTATTTAATCGTTATTGTAGATGCACTAGTAAAAACACTAAATTTCACTTGATAACTCAAGTAATTAAAAGCAATAATGATATACTTATTACTAGAAATTGACTATATAAAAGGCTCTATCAAATCAAATGCTACTAACTCAAACAAATAAGAAATTACAATTAACTCTCTGTAAATAATTAAATTTTTTATTTTACTTTAGTCACTTAACCACACACTTGAAAGAGTCTTATTAACAACCTTTGTAAATTATATTCCTGATTTGGGGACATATTAGTCCTGTATATGGTATTTATGCCGTTACATTTAAACTATATCTATTCACCTTTTTCTCATTTCATGGGTAGACTAATATGTTAATGATGCATTTGGGTGTTTGTTGGGATCAAACATGTGGAGCACTTAGACTAAGTGCAAAAGGTAAGCATTTATATGTCTTCTCTCCCACAAATTAAACCATTCATCCATGAATGGTCATCTCATGACCACACTTTAAGATCCTTAGAATGCCCGAATATATAAGAACACTCTTCCCCAATATCTTGTCTTTGATCCCCACTAAATCCCTTTTTATTCATAACCATACTTGCTAACACTACCATTAAGTTAAGGTTTGAAGGCCCAACCACTAAGTCTTATTAATTTCTAGGGCTTTCTTACCACATGACTATATCCTTGATCACTACATAAGAGGACTACTCTTCTTCTTTTTCACATTCTGGAAACACTATAGCCCAACACAAGCCTTATGGGTACTCTTTCCACCTTCTAGCTTTGGGTGCCTTAACCATGTGGTTAGGGTGAGGTTTTGATAAACTATATCAGGTATCCAAGTAAGTAGTGCCACCCACACTTGGATTGGGAGCATTGATTATTTGATCTCCCGGGGCAACTAATGAACATTTCACCAAATTATCCTATTTGTCTATCTGTGTTCACTTTAACTTTGAATTCCTCAATAGTTATCTTATCACCCACCACATAAGTATAGCATTCCTTGGTCATATTAGCTTTTCCTAACCAAATTAATTCCACTAAAGTCCTCCCCCTATTACACTTTTAGAGCTCACCAAACCCCCTAAGGTTTAGGATATGATTGCTTTGTGCTTTCACCCTTAAACTCAGACTCGGACTTGGAATTGGACTCAAACTCAGACTTGGACTTAGACTTGGTCTTAATCTCAGTCTCGAACTCGACCTCGAACTCTATCTTGGGTCCATTTTAGACTCCATCTCAAGTCTACTATCTTGGGTCTACCATTTCGGGTCTATATTGGACTCTATCTCAAATTCCATTTTGAGTCCATCTCAGATATCATCTCGAACTCCATTTTGGGTCCATCTCAAATCCATTTCGAACTCCATTTTAGGTTCATCTCAGACTCCATCTTGGGTCTATATCAAACTATATCTTGAACTTTATCTCAGATCCATCTTAGGTATTTTGGGTCCCTTTTTAGAGATTCATTCATTGATTGTTTTGTGTTCATTCCTCAAGCACTTTGTTCGGGGTTCTACTCCCACTCTTAACTTTCCAAATTGAAACTTTTAGTCCAAACACGTTACACTTATTAAACTTCCACTTTAACCACTATCATATTGCACTTTTTTGGTTCTACTTTGGGATTTAGGGGGTTTATGTCTCACACTCTCACCATCCTTTATAACATATTATAAGCTTGGAAATGGAAGTGTAATTTTTGTTCATAGGTCATTTCCCCTTTATATTTGAACACTTATAAATTGCTTCTTGAGTTGTTTTCTTTCATTGCTTAATCCACTATACTTCCTTGTAAATAAATTCACGTTCTTATAAATGGAAGTTGAGAGTTACACTCTCTTTACACCTTACCCCTCGAATCAAGCCTAGCAGGACCAAATTAAACCATTAAATGTCAATCTCAATATATGGTGATTCCCCTAGCAAATTAATAGAGTTACATTTGATACCCCTTTAATATCAAATGTAAGTTTATAAATTTAGACTTCTCAGAAGGTTGTCTAGCTTAGTATGAGAACACTTAACCCTAAATATCTCAATACCCTTAATTAATTTGAAAAAAAGGTGCATTTTTATTTATGGGCCTTTTTCCTTCTATATTTAAACTTTTATAGATTGTTTCTCTAGTTGTTCTCTTTGGCTACTTATAATATATATTTACTGAATGATATTAAATTGGATTTTTGATTAACAGAAAGACTTCTACAAGTTTTTACTTTCTACAACATATCATGAGCTTAATATATGCATATACCAGACAACATTATGTTGGATCTTCACCAATATAAAAACCTAAATAAATTCTTAATCACATAATGATCTATATATCTGCCTAAAATAGAAGAATCATAGTAAGTGTTGAATGAAGATTAAAAGCACCACCAGCCATAAATAGTAACTGCAGAATTAGTCTTTACAAAGTAAGTATAATTGTTTTTAATGTGATATTAAGAATGTAAATGCTAGAACAACAAATTATCAACAAGTGATACAAAATTTTAAAACCTATGACAAAGCTTTTGGATACACAATTAACCTTTTGAGACTCACAGGCCTCAATCAAGAAGATAAATTTAATTAAAACAAAAACAAAAATTAAGGAATGAGAAAACTACAAAAGAAAAAAAGATTTAGAGAATGCAACGTTAAATTTAAATAAAAAGTATAAATCCAATCACTCCTTAGAGAACATTTACGTGAGTCTATGAAATAAAAAAATGTGTATATATAATTAACCCAAAAACCTTACAATATATACAAGAACAAATGGTCTAGATTGAAACCATTTTCATATAGACTAAAATTCCACTATACTAATAATAGTATATGGTATTAGACCTAGTTTTTTTAATGAAAAACCATCTTAATAAATTATGAATACAATATATTAATATCAATTGATTTTTTTTCCTTTTATAGTTTATAATAGAAGTGATATTTAAAGCGTTGTTATATTTGGTATCATGAAATTTTTTAATTATTTTTCAATAATTAGAATATTTATTCTATTATGATTATTTAATCCATAACTATGCCATTTTTATCAATTAATATGGTCAATAATTTATATAATGTTTTATATAGATTTGCAGTTGCATACCAGTTTATCTCTTAAAATTCATTTGCCACATTTTTCTGGAGGACCTTAGGACTTAATCAGCAGTGTTGTCAAGATTTTCATAATATCCAACCCTACCTTGCTTCGATTCTTCTGAGTTGAACTCTTTTTGTCTTTTTTCCTTCTCCAGGATTTGCGATCTCTTACAGGAGAATCCTTACCAATGCACACGGGGTGGTTGCGGACGTTATCCTTGAGGTAAGAAAAATGTTACATTTCCTCCACCCGTTGCTTAACTCATTCTAGGTGACAATAATATTCGTGTGACTAGATGCGAGTTGAGACCGTGCAGTACATCCATGGTGGATTTCATCTTATAGCTGCTGTTAATCCAAGAAACAGTGGTTTGGCTTTTCCAACGCTGAAGCAAAGAAGCTGAAATTGTTTAGCACACCATAAAGAATGCTTGATGAGTGGCACGGGATGAAAAGACAAAGATGAAAAGCCTAAACAACTGAAAACAAGCAGCTTGAAGATGATTCGAAAAAACCAGTGTTCTTGTGAGCAAGATGTACCCTCTGACAGAAGGTCGACGTTTTGCTCGCCTTCGATGGCGAATCATTTCCTTTCTAAAGGTGGATAATTTTGCAAGCTCTAACCCCATCGTTTGTCAACTTTTTAAGGGTTCTTCCGCAAGACTTTCACAAAATCAGGAATTTTGGCAGGAAAAAAGAAAACTTTAACCGATTCTACTTGCTCTACAGGCATTTACAAAAAGCGAGGTTGTGCACGAGCTTTCGGGCTCTTTTACCTCGACTAATAGATGCTTACATTGTTGAGGCAACTCTAGGGTTTAATGCTGCGACTGGCACTGAGGAGGCATGGACGCTGGCGGCTTTCCTCCGGATGTCGGCACTTCTGCGATCGGCCTAGTGATGCCAATGCTGGGAAAGAGGAGCGCGACGCCCAGATTGAGATGCTGGATGATATCATCCAGGATGTCAAGACGGACACCATCCGGAGGGCCCAGGAATCCAAGCGAGGTGAGTCTCCTAGCCTAGAAAGGGTTCGCGTTCTTCTTTCTTCTGGGGAGTCGAATTTCTCTTTTGTTCGTCTTAATCGAATTTCTTATCGATAGTGGATGCAATCGTGCAGGGAAGAAAGAGCCCACATTTGGAGAGCTCTTTGGGGCTTTGTCTCTGACCGACGCGGAGCTAAGCAGCTGGTTCAAGTCGGAGGATTTCCCCGACGAGCAGCGACCGATCCTGGAGGAGCTGTCACCGGACGAGATCAAGATGCGCCTCAAGGAGAAGCGGCGAGTGGCTGAGATGCAGAGACTCAAGAAGTTGGCCGACTCGAGAGTGAGAGTGGTGGACGATCAAGGGCGATCGTATGCTCGAGGCGGGAGGAAGACGAGCCAGGCCAGTGTGTGGCTCTCGGAGGGGAGTGGCAACATCATGGTGAACAAGATGAGCCACGATCTCTACTTCAGGCAGCTGGATCATCGCGTCCACATACTGGAGCCATTCTGCGTGACGAACACGCTGGGAAAGTTTGACGTGAAAGCACTCGTGAGAGGTGGTGGTCTCTCAGGTCTGGATTTTCTCTTGGTTTCTTCGTGTCACATTCTTCGCAAGAACTGATTTGCTTCTCTTCTTGGAATTCAGGGCAGGCAGGGGCTGTGAGGCATGGCATCAGCCGAGCAATCCAGCTTTTTGATCCGTCTCTCCGGCTTCCCCTACGACGAGGTAAAAATCTTTTGCTTTGAGTTGCGATTGTTTTGATCTTTCTGGCAATCGCAGGTGGCTATCTTACCAGGGATCCAAGAATCGTGGAGAGAAAGAAGCCGGGACGAGCAAAGGCTCGCAAGGGATTTCAGTGGGTTAAGAGGTAGATCATGGTTCTCGCGTTCTTGGTCAGAGGCAGTGCGTTCTAGCTATCTCCCTGTACTCCCTGAGAAGAATCCCAGTGGTGCCATCAGCAGAAGCTCGACAAGTGCTTGCAAATCGCAAGGACGGAACTTACGTCTTGCAACTCGTCATCCGGTGGAAATACGACTGATCTCTTTATTTTTCTTATTCCAAGAAGTTGTATGCAACATTTTAGTAATGCGGGATAATATTCTACGAAGTTGGCGAGGTTCTCAGCCTCATTTAACGAATTTTTCCACGACTTTCCTGACAGCCGAGATAGCATTTTGTAGCTTGAAACCAGCTCCTAACTCCAGATTAGCTCCATTCTTCACAAAGACACAGCCAGGTCGAAGCTGCACAATTTTTGCAACAGCTTTCGAAAGTGAGATTGGTATCAGCATCTCAATTCTCAGCAGGGAATAGACAGCCAAGAGTGGCAACCCAAGTTTCACAGCAGCATCATTTTTGACTCTGGACCCTCGCAAAATTTTGACTCCCGACACTCTCAACCACGCAAAATTTGCATCATATACTCAACTTATCAGAATTTTTAGTGCCTCTCCTAATCATCCAGCACGAAAACTGAACGTCACGCGCCCTTTGTTGGCGTGACTGAGCAAGATGTTGGCCATGACAACTTCAGTGTTACTTGACTTCAGGCTCATCACTTTCCGAGCTGCCTTCGAAGCACCCTTACGGTCACCCTCGAGCTTGCTCGCATTTAGTAGAGCAAACATGGTGCCCGTATCGGCAGTGAAGGGCATGGCTTCCTGGAGTTCTTCAGCTTCGCTCACCCTGCCTGCTCGAGCAAGCGCACCAATCACACAGTAGTAGTGCCTCCTCTCCTCTTCAATATCAAAGTCCCGCAGAACCAGGAACCATGCCCTCACCTTCTCCAGATCTCCAGCAAAGCTCATCGCTCCCAACAGACAGACGAAGGTGACGGAATCGGGCTCCACACCGTCAAGTAGCATCTTGAAAAACGTCCCCACTGCCTCTTCAACGCAAGCATGGCGTCCATATCCAGAAATCACCGCGTTCCAGACGCTGGCTGCCCACGCCGGGCACAGATCCAGAAGCTTCAGCGCAGTAGACATGTCCCTGCGCTTGGCAAATGCAGACACCATGAGAGTCCAGGAGTTTATGTCGCGCTCCGGCATTTCGTTGAACAGTTCCATTAGATGATCCTCTCTTTCCGAGTTGAGCATTGCATTCCAGCTCGTGAGCTCCGCCATCGGCATCCTCTCCAAAACGGAACGCGCGCAGACATAATATCCTGAGTGAGCATATGCGGCAATGAGCACGGTCCAGGTGGTGGCGTCACGGTGTTGCATGAGATCGGAAAACACCCAGTCGCACTTGTCCACCACATCGTTTCTTGCATACACGGACATAATCGCAGTAGACGATTCTATGCCCCACATTGGCATGAGGTAGAAAACCTTTTCCGCCTCGCCAAGCTCTCCAGCGTGGGAATTTGCCGTGACGAGCGCGGTCCACGATCCAAAGCCCTGCACTCGATCAAACACGGCCTTTGCCGCTTCCACGTATCCCTGCTTGCCAAAGGCGGATGGCACCAGCGTTGCCACCACCTCGTTGTGGCACGGCATCTTGAAAAAGCAGGTGCCGAGCTCCTCGAGCTGCCCATTGTGGGCATACTCGCGCAGGAGGAGAGCCCAGGAGACGATGTCCTTCTCGCTGGCACGCAGATCACACGATTCTTCTCTCGCCCTCTCGCCGGCAGCTCCCCTCTTCTCGACCAAAGTGTTGAGGGCAACCAAATCCCACACGGGCATCTTCTGGAATGCGAGATGCCCAGCTCTCCCCAGCCCTGCAAGGAGAAGGTTCCATGATACTTGATCCTTGTGGGGAATTCGCTCGAAACACGCAGTGAGGGCATCAGTGGAGACCTCGTTCCTCATGAAGCACGCCATCAAGGCGTTCCATGCAGTCGTGTCCGGCGAAAGAATGCGATCGAAGGCTGCGCAAGCGTCCGCCACTCTCCCCTGCGAAGAATACAGAGAGATCATCGCGGTGCAAGCGATGCAGTTGGCCACTCCAGGTGCCATCTCGTTGAAGAGCCTCTCCGCTTCCAGCCAGAGATGGTTGTCGAGAAAGACCTTGAGCATGGTGTTCCACGAGTAGTGATCCTTGCTGCTCATCGCCGTGAAGATCCGGACTGCGTCGCTCACGCCCCCGCCGCATTTGCCATAGGCGAGCAGCAGGAGGTTGGACAAGTAGCGGCGATTTGCTGCGAACACTCTAGCGCTGGAGATGACGCGCTCCTCCAGAACCCGGGCTTCGACGATCCCGCCGCTGAAGCCTCGCAGTGCAGAGACGCACAGATCCACGCTCGCGAATTCGACGACCCCTGTGCGTTCTTGGACATGACGCCCGCGGCGCAGCTGGATTTCATGATCTTGATCACCTGGGATCGAGATCAAGAGATCACCTGGCGCTGGCGATTGTTGCTCTACTGGCACCCGCGATGGGGTCGAGATCTGCCGCTGCCGGGGAGCTTCCATTGCGATCTTCCCGATCTTCTCGTTCGCCATTTTAGTCGATACCCAGCGAAGATAGCCAAGAGGAATTTCTCCAAGCTTCTGGCCCTTGTGCTTCCCAAATTCGATCACAACTTCCATGGCGGTAGAAGAAAGAAAGGAAATTTGGCTCCGCGCAGGAGAAAGATGAATTGAAATTGATCTACACCGTCAGTCGCTTACGATCAATCCAGGCCGTTCATTGCAATCGTGATCGTACTGCTATTAATCCAGGTCGTTTGAGCGTGATCGTACCTCAGGGCGGCGAGGCAAGTTGCAAGAATCTACATGAATAAACTAATGAATCTGGTAAGTAAAATTCTCTATGGCTCTGGCGTAAATATTTCGCTCAAGAACACCAAGGAAGAGGGATTAGCTATGATTGGAAGCTATGCGGAGCAGTGCAAGCCCGAGGATGCAAAGGCGGCGTTCGATCGGATCCCCTCGCGAGAAGTCGACACTGTCGCGTGGAACGCGCTCCTGAGTTGCTACTCCAAGTGTGGCCGCGTCCCGGAAGCCATGGATTGCTTCGAGAGGATGGAAGGGAAGAGGGATGTAGTGTCCTGGAACACGATCCTCGCGGCTCTGGCGAGAGCCGGGCAGGACGAAGATGCTCGAAACGTTTTCGCCAAGATGCCCGAGTGGGACACTAGCGTCCTGGAAAACATACCGCGGGCACACGCTACTGCAAAGTTGGCGGCTATGGTTGATACTTATGCGAAGGCGGGCGCCATGGAACAGGCAAAGATGGTCTTTGACAGCAACCGTGAGCGAAACTCGATCTTGTGGACAGTGCTGCTGCGTGGCTACGCTCGCAATGGACTTGTGGACGAAGCGAGCGAAGCGTTTCGGCTGATGCCTCTCCACGGGAATGCGGCGTACGTTGTTTGGATAGGAGCTCTGGTTAGCCATGGCTGGGCAACGCATGCCAAGGAGATGTATGACACGGCTCCCCACAAGTCTGTGGCAATGGGCGCTTTGCTAGATAGCGATTCCGGAGGGCTTGTGGAACCGCTACTTGATGCCATAGTCGATGACCACTTTCATCGCCACCAGGAAGAGCTCTCGAGATGATATCCAGAGTTTTTCTTCTGCCAGGATTGAGGCAAAGACTTCCATCAAAAAAGAAAAGAAAGATCTTTGAGAGGATCATACCGCGGTATTGCGAACGATGTTTGACGTGAGGACGTAGCTGGAGGGATCGTCGGGGTACATCTCCCAGGCGAGCTCTCCAGCAGACGATCCTCTCTCCTCGTCAAAGTGCGTCCGGCAGGCCCCCAGGTAAGCTCGCACTCCCGCAACTCCTGGCTGGTATGGCATCACGCTCATAAGCTCCTCCGCTTCCTCGAGCCGCCCGGCCCGTCCCAGCAGATCGATCAGGCTCTGGTAATGCGCAGACGATGGTGAGAGCTGGAAATCCGAAACCATGGAGAGGAAGTAGCTCCTACCTTGCTCCAGCCGCCCTCCATGGCTGCAGCACAGCAGCACGCAGGTGAAAGTCGTCGCGTCGGGCGCCACGCCGTCGAGAACCATGTCCTTGGCGAGCTGGAGCGAGGTCTCGGTGCCACCGTTCTCGGCATTCCCAGCTATGATCGCGTTCCAGCTGATCACGTCCCTCGGGTGGATCATCCCATCGAACGCGAGCTTCGCCTGCGCGAGGCTCCCACACTTGGCGTACATGTTGACGATGGCGTTCTCGGCAACGAGCGTGAGCTCCAGCTTGTCGTCGATTATCCGGGAATGCATTGCTTTCCCCCGGCTCAAATCGCCCAAGCAGCAGCTCGCGGTGAGGAGGTTGACGAGTGTGACGAGCTCCGGCTTGAATCCCTGCGGCTCCATCTCCGCGTAGAGCTCGAAAGCTTTGTCCCCTTGGCCGTGCTGGGAGTAAGCTGCGATCATCGCATTCCAGGTGACGATGTCTCTCTCGGGCATCTTGTCGAAAACCATCCTCGCGTCGTCGAGGCTGCCACACTTTCCATACATGTCGACGAGCGCGGTGTCCAGGATCACGTCCGAGCAATAGCCGTGCGCCTGGATCGAGTCGTGGATCGCGCGGCCATGCGAGAGAAGCCTCAAGCATGACACGGCGCTCAGGGTGCTGATGAGCGTGCAAAAGTCCGGCCTTGTGCCCCCGGCAAGCATCTTCCAGTAGAACTCGAGCGCCAGGGATGGCCGATCGCTCTGTGAGAATGCCGCGATCATCACGTTCCAGGCGACGACGTTGTCCGTCGGCATGGAGTGGAAGATCCGGGTGGCCTCGCCCAAGCTCCCGAGCTTGGCGTACATGTTGAGCAAAGCCACGCGGAGGAAATCATCCGGCTGGATGCCGGAGACGAGGAGTCCAGCGTGAACAGCTCGGCCTCTAGCCAGATCCTTGAGGGAGCAGCAGGCGGTGATCACATCCGCGTACGTGAACTTGTCGCGAGGAATCCCTTCTCTTTTCATGCGCTCGAATGCGTTGAGAGCTTCTCTGTAGAGGCCGTTCCTGGCAGCCGCGGAGATGAGAATGTTGTACGAGTACGTGTTCTTCCTGGCTATGGTGGAAAAAACCGCGAGCGCCTCCTTCATGCTGCGGCATTTGCCATACATTTGGACCAGCGCGTTCTGGAGACAAGGGCCGAGAAGGGATTTCCCCACACTGGCAATGTGGGAGTGGACACGCCTCCCATGGACCAGGGATTTGCAGCTGCCGCATTGCCTCAAGAGCTGCTCGTAGCTGTCGCGGCTAGCCGCAGATCTCTCCGATTCGAGCCTTGCTACCGCCTGATCGAGCTGCTTCCTGGCGCTACTTCTATCGTATTTACCTCCCTGAGAGCTCGAATCCACCCCAAAAATGCGATCCCTAGCTGTGCACAGGCCTCTCTCTCGAGTTTTTCGCATAGAACCCTAAACTCTTGAAATTGGTGACACGTGGAGGAGATTCATTGTGACACGTGGACAGCTTTCACCAACACGTGGCAGCGCTAAAGAATATTCTCTACTTCGTCGAGTTTTAGGGTTTTTCGGGATGGGGGAGGTTGTGAACAAGAACGAGAGCGATTGGACCGACTCGGACGCGACGCAAGATTTGTTTGCGAACAAAAGGCCGCGCAGCATTTTGGTACCCATAGGTACGCTCCATCTCTTCGCGCATTTGCGCCATCCTCTGGGGCGGACATTTCTAATTTCACGAAGAACAGGGTGCTTCGCTACAGCGGCAATTCTCGCGAGTGGCCTGTGGAGCTTCAAAAAGGGCAACGTCAAGCACAGCCAGTACTGGATGAGAGCTCGCGTCGTCTCGCAAATGACCACTGTTTTATTGATGGCTGGAACGACTTATGGAATGAGCTTCACAGGTTCTTCTAGCTGAAAGGAAACGTAGAAAGCCAGAGATCAATAAAACATAGATCTTTCTTCTCAAAATGTCATACCTCGTTGTTCTTCTTTCTCTAGCTTTTGGTGCTCGAGATTGTCTAGGAAGGTGCTCCCAAGTAGGATGCGAGCCTGAGAATGTCGCTAAAAACGCCCGCAGCTGTGACTTCGGCCCCAGCTCCGGGTCCTCTCACGATCAATGGCTGCTTTTTGTATCTCGCAGTCGTGAAGGCGATTATGTTGTCGCTCCCGGAGAGCTGCGCGAATGCGTGTGACTTTGGATATCTCCGCAGCTCAACTCGGCCTTGGCTCGCGAGTACGTCGACTACACCCACGTAACACAGCACCTGGTGTGATAGAAGAAAAAACGACCGGTTTTAGTCTGGAAACAAAGCAGAGAATGGAAAACCTCGTCTGATTCTTCAGCTTGCTCTCTCCTAGCTGCAATCGCCTGATCGTACTCGGGAAGCTTGTCCATAAACTCATCCACATTTTCACATCCCTGGAAAAAAGATGCCGATCATGTGTGTTGAGGAAAGGCACCGAGTTAACTTACTCGCAGAGGCTCTGGAACGAGGTTTTCCAGGCATATATCATCCAACTCCAGCTTCAAGCCACATTCCCGAGCTAGAATAATAACCTGAACAGGCGAAAAACTTTTATGATCTCTATCAATCAAAGGGACAACTTACCTTTCTTGCAACATCCATCCCAGAGAGATCGTCACGGGGATCAGGCTCTGTGTAGCCCGCAGCCTTTGCCTCCTTGACAATTTCACTGAATGTCTTTTGACCATGGAAGTTGTTGAATATATAGCTCAATGTGCCACTGCGTTTTAGAATCGTTAACAAGATACGCTGTCACGCATAATAAATCCTCACCTGAAAATTCCTTCGACTGTGTGGATTTTATCGCCAGTTTCAAGTAGCCCCTGCAGTGTGCTTAGGATTGGCAGTCCTGCCCCGACAGTCCCTTCGTAAAAATAGTGCGTGTACGATTTTCTCTGAAGCTCCTTCAAACGCAAGTACTGTAAAATGAACGCTCGGTCATTAGAGCAGAAAAAATACTGACGATTACCTTGTCGAGAGAGCCTGAGTTAGCCTTCTTGTTTGGCGTAACTATATGCATGCCTTTTCGCATCCATGGATAGTACCAATTTGGTACATCAGAACTTGCTGTGCAGTCTACAACGACGATATTGGGGATCGGATGACTGCAACATAAATGTGCTGTAAACTTTTCGAGATCTGCTTCTTCACCTTCCTCTTTCAAAGTAGATCTCCAATTTGAAAGGTTCAAGCCCCTAGAAGAATTTGGAAGCTCATACACAGCAGAAGTTTTCCATGCACTTACGAATGACTAAGGGCCATTTTCTTCGATCCAATAACACCTAGCACCCGCAAATCGATATTAAAATCCTCCTTCAGGGGTCCTGCCTGAAAATAAAATATATTAAAAGCAGTTCGAAAGTTCAAAAGAAATTCACTCATACCTGATCCTTCAATTGGTCAAGAAGTGTTCCTCCAATAAGGCCCGGGCCGACAATGCCCACGGCCAAAGGAGTCCTCGAAAGATAAAAGCGAGAGTGTGCCGCCTTAAGAGCTTTCGCAGAGTTGTCTTGATTCACCACCACTGTAATATTATATTCCGAACAACCTTGAGCGATGGCCCGAACGTTAATATTTGCCTGCGTCGACAGGTTGGAACATGACAGCAAGAACTCAAGATTCTTACTTTCGCAAGGGCGTCAAATAATGTCGCACTGACTCCAGGAGTGCTAGCCATTTTCTGTCCAACTGCCGCCAAAATGCTACAATTCGGCACGATCTCTATCTGAAAGCACGTAACAAAATTAAATTAGAAAAGAAAGAGTCAAACACGAGGAGATACCTTAGACAGTCTTCCGGCGTCCAAGGCCCTTTTGAACTTTTTCTCGAGAGCTTTAGACACTGCCTTCACTTCTTTTTCTGGAACCGCAAAGCAGACGGAATGTTCGCTACTGCCCTGTCATACGGAAGTATCACCACAAGGTCCAACAAGTCAAATGCTAACCTGAGAGATCATAACAACGTTTGCGCCAACCTCCTTGACCGCTTCAAATATGGCACTCGCGGTTCCGGGCACACCAGCCATTCCAGTGCTGAAAGCAAAAGCACACGTCTAGTAGCCAGCAGGTATTAATAAAGCTTCTTACCCTTCCACATTCACCAGTGCCAAGTTATCGACTGTTGCAAAACCTTTGACCACTGAATCTGCTGCCCGAAATTCGTCATCGGTGCTTTCATAAGTAGTGCGACATATCTTCGTCCCAGAAGCAGAGAGATTGAAGACATTCCGTATTGTAATCGGAATGTTATACTTCATCACAGGTAAAGTTGTTCGTGGGTGTAACACGTTTGCTCCGAAGTAGGACTGCGAACACCGTGTTGTCAGAGCTTCAACAAAAAGGAGATTGCTCTTACCATCTCCCAAGCTTCTTGGTAAGACAGGGTGCTCAGCACAACGGCTTCGCTTACTGGAGACATCTTCAGCCTTTAAGACACCATTTCTCTTTTCGTCAAAGTCTTAGCCATACCTTTTCGTGGATCAGCACTGTAAACCCCATCTACATCAGTCCAAATCGTCACGTTGGCCGCACGGAATAAAGACCCCATTATGGCGGCAGAAAAATCGCTCCCATCTCGTTTCAACGTGGTTGGGACGTTGTCGGGTGTGTTAGCTATGAAGCCTGTCACTATAATGGTGTCAGCTGGATTGCGTGCATACCAATCGAATAGCCTCGTCTCGGACGATGCAAAATCGGGATCGACTTGGTTTGTACTGGTTGGAGTAACAACAAGCACTTCTCTTGCATCCATCCATGCAGCAGAGAGACCCCTCTGTTAAAAGATAAACAGATGAGGTGATCTCCACAATCAAGTGTACCTTATTCACAGCAGCACAGAGCATTTGAGCAGACCATAGTTCACCATGTCCGACAACAAAATCTGTGAAAGACTCCGTAGCATGTCCAGCTGCCAAAGCACACAACACACGTCAGAAGGAAAAATTCACGCACAGGGATCACAAACCGGACCAATGTATATAGCACGAAGCATGGCTTGAAGGTTCCGAATGTCGTCTTCAAGCTTGGCTAGAAACTTCTCCAGGTCCGCTCCTTCAACTAGCAGCGCTCTCGCAGTTTCCTTGTGCTTTTGTAGGAGAAGATTGAGCGACTCAATGTAGGATTCTTTCCGAGAGCCCGCAGCCTCCACAAGATGATAGAGCACGTCCGTGACCTTGGACATCGCCGAGACAACCACGACTTTGCGTTGCGATGGATCGGCGACGACGATGTCAGCCACATTTTGTATCCTCTCGCAAGTTCCCACGCACGTCCCACCAAATTTGTGCACGGACCACGATTCCCCTTGCGGCAAGCTATGCACCGTCTTGCTCTCCTCGGGCGCGATCAAACCTAGAACACATCCTTTCATGCGGGCGTCATCTAAAAACTACAAAGAGTACCTGTAGTAGAAGCAGTGGCATGAATGCTAGCAGCTCGCTTCAATCCTTGCTGGTGCTTCGATCTGCCACAGAAAATCAGCCAGTGCGATCACAAGCAGCGCCTACCGGTGAAGCAAATGCGGACTCTTGACGCTCCTGCAAACAAATCGCGCCGATGCGACATTCTGATCCCTGGCGCCGCGATCCAGGCAGCTCGAGAGGACGCGCGCCGCGGCAATGCCGTCGGCCAGAAGCGCGGCCATGGCCCTAGGAGGAGGAGGGCTCCAGGATAGGGCTTGGGATAAACCCTAAACCCTGTTCTCGTCCATTGGTAGGGACGAACTAACGACAGTGATGGATTGGGCGGGGCCAACACATCATTCGCGTCCCCCGCAATCATAGGTATCTCGATAGATATGTGGGATTCCAATCTTCCCATTGTCAAAGAAAATGTGGCTGGAGTGGCCGCGCGACAAGTGTTTGGAACCCCGTGAGATCTGGATCACCACACACAAAGGCCAAGATTTCATAGCTAGGGCTCTTTTTTTCTTGGACAAGAGAGAACAGCTCCGTGACAACGATCAAAAGAAATTCGCGATCAATCGGTCGATCACTTGGTCGGCGGTACGATCCGGACATTGCGTGTAAACTTTCCTTTCAGAGGGAGGTTCAATCGCGTTGCGTGGTGGATTCTTTTGTCAGCGAGCTCCGCGGGAGAAATTCTATTCTCGCGCCGAAATCGTGTTTCAAATTATAAGAGACTCTCGATCAACATATATAGTCGCTGGAGCTGGAAGAAAAACCGGCAGATCTAGATCTAGAGGCGGGCGGACACGTGGCGGCCGGCGGAGGGCGGCGATGGACGGCCAGGATATGGGCGGGATTTGTGCCAGGGGATATCCTCTTGGGCTTAAAACACACGTTCACACGAGAGGGGGGAGGGATTCCGGCACGACCCCTGGATCGTGGCTGTTCTTCGTGGGAGAGACGACGGAGGCCCAGATTCCAACGCTCCAATCGCTCGCGCGGAGCGCAAGAATCGCAGAGAAAGTCGCTAACGCTGGGAGAGGATCTGGAGCATATCGATCGGTGTGGATTTAGGTTGGATCAGGGTTTCCAGGATCGATTGCCGCGGGATCGTCTAGGTCAGTGCCAGCGCTTGCATTTTTCTTCATGAGCGGCAGTGCCTATGGCGTCGCCCAGCCGGCGCGAGCAGCAGCAGCAGCAACAGCAGCAGCGGCAGCGCGCTCTACCCTCATTGATTGATTTCGGCGATGACAATGATCCAGCGACCAGTTCGTCGATGTCGGATCCTTTCGGGTGGGCGGGAGGAGGAGCGGCAGCAAGCAATGGCGGCACGGACTTCCGCTCATCGGATTCCTTCTCCACGCCCTACAAACCATCCCAGCAGCATCGCAAGTTCACGCAGCAGCAGCAAACGCCTTCTCCCCAGCCGGACCTTCTTACTGGCGATTTTCCAGTGACGCCTCCAACAACGATCCCGGGAGTCCCTCCTCTCTTCCCAGCCTCATCCAACTCCTCCAATTCCTCCAATCCATTCGACAGCCCCTCGGATGGCCCGTTCGTCGCCAGGAACACCAACGATCGCTACTCGCCTCCTTCCGTCTCATCGTCGCCAGCAAACAAGACCGTTGCCAACAGCAGCAGTAGTAAAGCTCCTTCCACCAAGAACGTCCGACATTCCCAAAGCACTCCAGAGCTCAAGCCCGCCGTTCCATCGTCATCGCCACCAAAGGCCCACGCCGGAGCTTTGCATGGGCCGTCAGCTTCCGAGGGAGTGATCCCCTTGCGCGGGAGTCTCAACAAGCTAAGTCCACAGGCATCGCCGCCAGCCACAGTCGTGAAGCGCTCGAGCGAATTCATCGCCGGTGGTGGCAAAGGTGTTTACAAGCCTCCTCTGCGAGGCCCCGTGGATCCGGACAGGCCCGTCCCCTTCGATCTAAGACCATCGCCCATGAGAACCAACCAGCCAGCCAGAGCTCTCACTTGCACGGGCTCTTCGGTGTGGCTGGCATGCGATGGCGCTCTCAAAGTCTGGGACGTCGCGAATGCCATGTCTCACGGAAGTGGTGGCGATGGAAATCCTCCCGACGATATCGATGCCGCGGCTTTCACGTATATGGGTGTGGAAGGCATGACTCTATGCCTCGTCGCTGACGCTGCCAACAAGCTTGTGTGGAGTGGACACAGGGATGGCAAAGTCAGGGCTTGGAGCACCGAGGAACTTGTGAGGTCCAAGCGAAGAACGGAGCCGAGCTTGTGCTGGATTGCTCACCGCTCTCCGGTGTTGTCCATGGTCATCACCACGTATGGTAAGGGAGCTTATTTTTGTGTGCACGAGCTGTGCTTGAGCTAAGTTTGTGTTTGCTTGTCAGGGGAGTTATGGACTGGCTCTGACGGTGGTGCTATCAGAGCTTGGCCATGGGAGACAACGTCTCATGCTCTTTGCCGGGCAGAAGAAGAAACTATGTCTGCGGCGTCACTGATGGCACGCTCCTATGTGGACCTCAGAGCCCGTGGAACTGCTGCTGGTGCGACCAGCCTTGCCAATACGGATGTTTACTTTCTGCTGTCGGAGCACGCGAATGGGAGAGTTTGGAGCGGCGGACCGCTCGCTCTTGCGATATGGTAAAAAGTTGTGGAAACTTTTTATTGGTTTTTGACTAATGAGTAGATTCTCTGGCAGGGATGCGAGAACAAGGGACGTGTTAAAAGTTTTTGGGCCGAGTGTTCAGTCCGAATTCTCCAGCCCAGATATTTCTCCTGTTCGGGACAGTATGTGGGACGATGATGTCAGGTCCTCGATGTCGAAAGCATCAAAGAAAGAAAAAGCTGGTACGTTAAGCTTTTTCCAGCGCGTTATTGGAGCTGCTGATGCTGTTCGACGGGCTGCCAGCGGTGGTCAAGGTGGCGACGATAGTAAGAAGGTGGACGCATTGGTGGCCGCAGTTGATGGAACAGTATGGGGAGGATATCCAAGTGGAATGATCATTCAATGGGATGGACTGGGCAACAGGTTACAGGCAACCATCTTCATACCGGTTCCCGTTCGCAGCTTGTGTGCGGTGGGCACTAGAATCTGGGTGGGCTATGCGGACGGTCGAATTCAAGTGCTTGCAGATACAGGCAAGGTCCTCGGGGTGTGGATAGCTCACAGTGCCGCTATTGTCCATATGGAAAAGTGTGGGAGTTTCGTGTTCACAATGGCTCTTCACGGTGGCATTCGCGGTTGGAATATCGGATCGCCTTGTCCAATTGATGGGATACTTCAGATCGAGATGCAGTCCAAGGCAGAAACATACACGCAAGAAAGAACTTTTAAAATTCTAGCAGGAACTTGGAATGTAGCAGAGGAGAAGGCGAGCTTGAAATCCATGCAGATGTGGCTAGCATCTGCGACACACGCTGGCGTTGTGTTTGTAGGACTGCAGGAGACCGAGATGAGTGCCGGAGCTATTGCCATGGCAGCAGCAAAAGAAACGGTATGAGAAAACTTGTTGATTTGCGTCGACATGGTTTCTTTACAGGTAGGATTGCAAGAGAAGAGCAGTGCGAATGGACAATGGTGGCTGGATAATCTCGGTGCAGCTCTGGGTGAGAACCAGGACTTTGTTCGTGTTGGTTCGCGTCAACTTGCTGGGATTCTTATTGGTGTCTGGTAAATGACTAAGTCCGCCAAGTGCTATCTTGTGTTCTGTTCTGAACTTTTTTCTTTTCATTTTTCTTGGGCAGGGTCCGAAACGAACTTATTCCTTTTGTTGGAGAGATCGATGCTGCAGCTGTTCCCTGTGGGTTTGGCCGTGCTCTTGGTAACAAAGTGAGTGTTTCAACTTTTGTGGCATTTTTCTCAAACGCTTGTCTTGTTTAGGGAGGAGTAGGAGTTAAAATCCTCCTTTACAGAAGAACTTTTTGTTTTTTAAGCAGTCACTTGGCTGCACACATGGATGCCGTTGGTCGACGAAACGCGGATTTTGAGCACATTTACCATCAGATGAAATTTGGTCGTTCTTCCGGTGGATCAGGTACTTGCTTAAGTCGTTTATAATTTTACCGAGCTGCTTGCATGTCTTACCTAAACCTTATTGGAGTTCTGTTTGACTGAATCCAATAGGTCCTCATCTTGGGATCTAGCTAACATTGTGGAGCAATTGTGTCAATCCAAATGCGCTCTCTACAGCATTCCGTGGGGCAACCGTGCGTAAAACTGCGTCTCCTGACGGACAGGAAGTGGGAAAGGAGGTAGTGGTAAGGATTCGTGATTTGTTTTTGGTTTAAAGATGGAAACTGAAAGCTGTGTGGCTTCCAGGAGTCGGAAACCGTCATAGAAGCAGTGATGCCCGATCTAGCGGATGCGGACATGATTGTTTGGGTTGGAGACTTCAACTACAGGATAGATGATCTTGCGTATGAAGACGCAATAGACTTGATATCGTCCAGACAATGGGAAGTTTTACTTCCAAAGGATCAACTACGTATAGAGATGACCGGTGGAAGAGTTTTCCAGGGAATGCGAGAGGGCCCCCTACGATTCCAGCCAACTTACAAGTTTGACAAGGGATACAGTAACCCTCTCGGTAAGCCTCGTTCTATTGGTGACTTTAGGTTGATGTCTTTGTTCCGCTCCAGGCTATGATTCAAGTGAGAAGAAACGGATACCAGCTTGGTGTGATCGTGTAATTTTTAGAGATAGCTACGATGGGACAGAAGCCAAGAAGAAATTTAATCTTTCGCACCCAGTGTCAGCATCAGTAATATCGTAAGCTAGTGTCTCTCCGTCTCATCTTTCCATATGGTTTTTATACTCATTGTTGGATGTGGCCGCAGCTACGACTCGTGTATGGATGCACTAGACAGTGACCACAAACCTGTGAGGTGTCTACTTAACGTTGACATTGCTGTGATCAACGAAGCAGCAAGGAGGAGAGCATTTTGCGAGCTAATGTTGAACAATCCTCACGTCCAGAAGTGGATGGATCAGCTCAACTCTGTACCGGAGACGGTTGTCAGCACTAACAAGATCATCCTCGAGGACGGCGTGCCTTCTATTCTCAAAGCAATCAACGAGAGCAGCAGGCAGTGCGTAGTCTTTGAGCTGCGCTGCGAAGGCGATCCAGCAGAAGCCACTGTAAGCGCAGCGGCTCGAGTAACGGTTAGAGCTGGATTCGGGCTCCCACCTTGGTTACAGGTAACACACTTCTCCGAGTGTGTTTATGAAAGCTTTTCTGTTCTTCCAGGTTACGCCCGCTTCAGGGATGATACCACCGAAAGGAAGCATGGAAATCAATCTCAAGTTTATGAACGTTTTGCCGGACGATTTCATGGAAGGTGGAGGCCCGGCGGTTGGCCTGGACAACCGCGGCAAAGCTGTGAACTTGGCCTTCTCCTACAAAGGATCACTCTCGAGCTCGTGCAAGAGGTACCAAGTTGCTGTTTCTAGTCCTTCAGTCGGGCAGGGAAGTCAAGACCGGGAGCCAAAGTTCCGGCTCCAAAGGTCGAACGTTCTAGCATCCAGGCTCAACTCGGAGGACACGAAAGATCTTCTCTTGTTGTGACCACCGGAGAGAGCGCGAGAAGAGTTTTTGCAGCAGAGCACGAGTTTGTAGGTGAAAGCTTTATTTTTTCCTACTCTTGGAGGAATTCTTTTTTTTCTTGGAGATTTCTCAGCTCTTCCAACATTTCTTGTGGCATGCAGATTTGTACATTCATTCTTAGCAGCTCGAGTGGGAAAGAAAAGAAATTGTTTACCACGAGAGAGGCGATTATAAATAAACATTGGTTTTACAGCTTAATCCGTTAGAATTTAACGGTCAGATCTCTCATTACCAGGTTAGGGTTTAGGGCTTGGAGGAGATGGGGGAGCGGGAAGAGAGGAAGCGGCACCCCCGCGACGGTGAGTATCACCATAGTAAAGAGAAGGATAACAAGAGCGGCGGCGGTCACAGCTACAGAAATGCCAGGGAGCGCGAAAGAGATCGAGACCGAGGCCGCGAACGCGAGCGCGATCGCGAGCGTGACAAGGATTATCGCGAGCGCGACAGAGATAATCGGGACTGGGACAGGGATCGCCGGGATAGGGAGCCCGTTGACAGGAATCACAGGGATTACAGGAAGAGGGCACGGTCCAAGTCCGTGACACCCGAAAAGCACGATGGAAAACGAAAGAAAGAGGCACAGGTGAAGCCCAGCGCCACAGAGAAGCCGCAGGAGCAGCCACCACAGCCCGTGGCTTTGGAGCCTCTAGCGGACGAAGAAGACATGATGAAGAGCTTTGGCATTCCTCTCAACTTCGACTCCACCAAGGTTGGTTCATTTATTCTGTCTGGTCGAGGTCTAAAACTTTTCTTTTGTTTTCTTCCTTGCAGGGAAAATGCGTGCCTGATGCAAACCAGAGTGCGGTGAAGCTGGCTTCCAAGCGCCAGCCGCGGCAGTACATGAACAGAAGAGGTGGGCATTGTTTTTTTATTTTTATTTATGGTTTCTCGATTTCCTGTGAATTTATCGCCGCTCCTTGCTTGCAGGAGGATTCAACCGACCGCTACCCGCTGAGCTCAACAGATGAAAACTGTAGTTTAGAGCCGGATGATTGATGAATCTGAGGTAACGAGAAAATGACGTAATTTCTCTCAAACAGCAGTCTCTACTGATTATACTTGCGTGAAACAGGCACCCTCTTGTCTAGACGGTAAGTTCGGCGAGATAATGCTCCACGATAGAACAGGGAATTGATGATTGTTCATTGCGTCAGAAGGCCGAGTGATCTACAAAGAGATCTCGGCACAAGGGTTTTGCCTTTCTCCGTAATTGCACTAGAGAAATGTCTCTCGCCAGCACAATAGCTTCCACTGTTCGTGCCTGGTTTGTGTACTATAATGTGAAACCCTGCATTGTTTTGCCATTACAATCCAAATGCCTGGCGATGCAATGTGTGGTGCCTGGGCGACAAATCCCCTGTTTGAGTATGGGGGTGAGGGGTGGGTGGGGGGCATAAGTGTTGGCGCATGGTACATGGTATGGCATTCAAAAAGTAAAATTATAAATATAAAGAGGGAGAAGATTCTTCATAGTTTTAAAGTAACTTTTTTAAAGAACATTAGGTGGCATTTCCTAGGCCAATAATCAATCTGGTATTATATTGAAGTGGCTTATATGTAAGCATGGTTTATTCACACACTATTTATCAAAGCATGCAATTGGCAGTAGAATCTTTTGTTTGATTTCGATGATAGAAAGATCATTGTTTAGGACACATTGTTTGCAAAAAGAAAAGCTAAACATTGTATGGAAATAACTAGTTTTATCTCTCACCTACCTTATATCTCAATTGAGGATTATATTGTGGATGAACAATCAAAAGTATTGTGGTTGGCTGTTGCCTTAGGGATCTATCCAATTTCTACAAATAAATAGGTGATTCAATTAATAGATTTAATTAAAAAAGAGTTATAATCATTCTTAACCAAATGGGAGTTCATTAATTATATTTTGATCTTGCCTATTCCAAAGTACCTCAGCTATGATGAATTTGCTCTCTTATACTCTCAAGTGTAAGTCTAAATACTAATATATACCATGTGGTCAAAGCCTAAAACATGTCTAAATAAGGAGAATACATATCACGTGATCAAATCCTAAAACACGTTTAAATAAGGAGAATGAGGAAAAAGACTTAGTCTTGAAAGAATTTTTTGCCTTAGGTCCCAACCCTAAATTAGTTAGAACTGAGGATTAGTAGTTATGGGTGGGTGTTTACAATTTGCCACACTTCACTATAAGTCCACACCCTCATAAACACTTTCGCATATGGAAGGGAAAAATTATAACTCACTTTCTTGTAAATTCATACCCTTGTCAATGGAAATTGTTGTGAACATCCTTGCAAATGGAAGGTAAAAGTTGTAACTCACTTTTGTAAATGATTAATTTTTCCATTATACTTTAGTCATTTGACCACAATTTCGACCACATATAAGAATTTCACCCTCAACCTTCATAAATCTTATTCTGGACTTAAGGACTTGCTAGCCTCGAAAATGACATTTATGCTACTCAACCTTTGCACTTGGTCCAAGTGCTCCACATGTTCAATCTTATGACTGACACCCAAAGGTACCATTGACATATTAGCTTGTTATGTTAAAGCCATGCTCATTCACCTTTGTCATACTGATAGTCCAACATTACTTGCATCACAATCCCATCTTTTAAAGACTTTGTTATCCATCCATGAGTGATCATCCCAGATTTACTCCTTAACATCCTTAGAATGCCTGCAGATATGGGGAATAACCTTCCTTAATATCCCTTTTTCAATCCCCACCAAATCCTTTTTTATCCACAGCTGTGTTCATCAACATTGCCACTAAGTCAAGGCCCACAGGCCCGACCATTATATCCTAATGACCTCCAGGATTTCCTTGCTATATAACTGCATCTTTAGTCACTACATAAGTGGATTGCTCCTCTTCCTTTCCACAATCTAGGACTTTAGGACGACATTTCAAAACATTATAGCCCTACACGAGCCTCATGAGTACTCTTCTCACCATCCACATTTGGGTGCCCTAGCTAGGTGGTGTAAACAACCAAAGAGAACGACTTGAGAAATGATCCATGGGGTTCAAATATAGAGGGAAAGGGCCAATGAACAAAAGTGCACTCCTTTTTCCAATCGGTTAAGGGTCTTGGGATATTTGGAGTTAAATGTCCTTGGGTTTGAATAGTACTGGGTTAGATGACCTCCCGGGAAGTCCAAATTCAAGGATCTTACAGTTGGTATCAAAGCGGTCTCAAGTCTAACTCTGTTGGTTGGCTAGGGAATCACACCATATGTTAATTGACATCTGGCTGGTCCAATTTACTCCCACTGGGCTCGACCCGAGGGTGGGTTCGACCCGAGGGGTAGGGTGTCAAGAGAGCATGGTGGATTGTAAGCAACCAAAAAGAACGACTTAAGAGATGATCTATGGGGTTCAAATATAAAAGGAAAGAGCCCATGAACAAGAGTGCACCCCTTTTTCCAATCAGTTAAGGGTTTTGGGATATTTGGAGTTAAGCGTCCTTGGGTTTGAATAATACTGGGTGGGTGACCTCTTGGGAAATCCAAATTCAAGGATCTTACAGATGGCTAGAGCAAAGTTCCAATAAATTCAAGGATCTTACAGGTAGCTAGAGCAAAGTTCCAATAAGCTACATTAGGAATATCAACCACACTTAAATTGAGAATATCAACCATTCGATCTCCTGGGGGAGATAAATCTGGCTCTTGAACACTTCACTAAACTACCTCACTTGTTTATCCATATTCACTTTAGCCTTGGACTTTCTAGTGGTTATATCATCACTTAATATGTGGGGACTTTCTAGTGGTTATATCATCACCTAATATATGGGTATAGCCTTTCTAGGCTATACTGGCCTTTCTTGCCCAAAATAATTCCACTAGAGTCCAACCCCCACATTGTCTTTATTATACTTTTGACCCTCCCTCCTGATTGTTTTGGACTATCACCCAATAGTTTGTATTAGTATTCAAATTCGGACTCAGTCTCAGTCTTAGTCTCAATTCCATTTTGGACTCCATCTCGAACTTCATCTTGACTCCATTTTAGACTTTATTCTATCTTATGTCCATCTCAGACTCCATCTTATGTCCATCTCAGACTCCATCTCATGTCCATCTCGGACTCTATCTTAAGTCCATCTTGAACTCTATTTCGGACTCCATCTTAAGTCCATCTCAAACTTCATCTCGACACTTCCACGTGTTATGTGTTGGTCTTTTTGTGTCCCTTTTCTAAAGACTCACTTATTATTTACTTCATGCTCATTCCTTAAGCATTTCGTTAAGAGTTCCATTCCCACTTTCAACTTTTCAAATCAAAGTTTTTAGTCCAAACGTGTTACTCTTGTTTGGCTTTCGCTTCGGCCACTACCATGTGGCACCCTTTCGGCTCCATTTTTAGGGCTTTAGGATTTGTATTTTAGAACTTTCTTGCAACTTTACACTTTCATAAATAGAAGTTAAAACTCATGACATTTCTTATACCATTTATAAACTTTTGTAAACTTTTAAATTTAAACTTTCTAAGAAGTTACATTAAGGACATTTAACCCCAAATATCTCAAGACCCTTAACCAATTGAAAAAAGAAGGGCATTTTTTTATATTTAATACATTATAGATCATTTTTTGAATTGTTCTCTTTAATTGCTTACAGTTTTGTTATACCAAAGGATGTTAAAATCCTAAAGGTTTAGTGTTTGGTTATTTATGCTTGTAGGGAGCATACCCAAATTTTAAGTTTAGTCTATTCCAAGAAAAGAAATTGGGAAATAGAGAGTCTAAAAATCTATAAAGAGAAGGCTAACACTTCATTATTTTTGCAGTGAGTAGTTGAAGTTAAATAAGACTAAGGAGATAATATAATAAAAAAAGACCTTGGCAAAAGAACTTAACTATAGCTAGGATAAAAGAGGTAAACTAACAAATTAGTAACAGAAAATTTATGGATTACAGCTAGCAATTGCATGCTAGAATTGATCAAAATGAAAAAAACATAATCACCACCTAAAAATGTCCTATAAGAACAAGTGTAAGATATAAGCAACTCTAAGAACAAAAGACATAAATAGACCTCCTATTTATACCCATGTTTTATGTAATTTAGATTTACATTTAATTTTTAGTTAGGTTAAAGTGTTTTGTATATGAATATACATAAATACATATCATTTACATTTATGGGCACTTGGTTAGATCATTAAGTTAAGTGTGATGAGCAATGGATCCAAGTGTGGCTATGGATAGAGTGGCAATGGAGTTGGGTATGGTGGTGGAGCTAAATGCACAACAGTAGAGAGTCATGCTCCTATTGAATTCAAGTTCCAAGCATTCAATCATGTTTGGAATTTGAGTGAGCCCTTAAACATGAACTCAAGATGACATAAAAAAAAAGAGGAAGGAGTTTGTAAAAAAATATAGATGAAAAACAGCTTTAAACTCATTTATAATAGACACTAATGGTTTCTTGTTCACAACACAAGGTTTCTTAAGTTAATTCCACCATCAAAGACTAGTTATTAAAGCCTTTGCATTTTCTAAATTGGTTAACCATACCAAATAATTACACCAGAAAAAGTTAAAATTTTGAGTCAATCTAGCTTTGTATAAAACATTATCATATCCAACCTTAAGTGGTTTGACACACCCACATATCATAGTAATTATGCCATGCCTCTTGCATCCTGTTAATTCTTATTCAGAGCTTGTAGTTCATATAGTCCTCAAACACCTCATCAACACCACTAATATGAAGATTCCAATGCAATCATTTCTCTAATACCCGCCTCACGTTGACCACGGTCAAAGCTGGCGTCTTAACATCGATACGATTCTTCCAGGTGTAGGGTAAATATTTTGACCTGGGGCAAGGTCTAGCGAAGCAATGGGATGCGCTTTCTCTTCTTGTGCCGCATCAGAGCGAGCACGAGGCGATTGTCTTGGGAGACGGCACACAGCCAGTCGGGAGCGTTATACTCCGTTCACTACTGTGAGAAATGGTAAGTTCTTCATCCTTTCCTGTGTGAAAATAATTGTTCTTTGCTTGGTTTTCAGGCAACCCTGGTGCTGCTAAAGCAAATGAAGGAGCAAATAGAGCTGGACAAGCTGCCAGAGTCCAACCGATTGCTGTTCCAATGCTTCGTATTGACGAGCTAAAAGAAGCCACCGAGAATTTTGGTCCCAAGTCACTCATCGGTGAGGAATCCTATGGCCGAGTTTACCTTGCGGAGTTGCGAAGTGGTCAAGCTGCGATAAAGAAGCTCGACAAGAATTCACAGCCTGATCAGGAGTTTCTTGCTGAGGTATGCTTTTCAAGCGTTCTACTTTTTTATTCATTCGTGTGGTGCTTCAGATTTCCATGGTATCGAGATTAAAGAATGAGAACGTTGTTGAGCTTATTGGATACTGTGTTGACGGACCACTCCGTGTTTTGGCGTATGAGTTTGCAACGATGGGCTCCTTGCATGACATACTCCATGGTACGTTTTGAGCCTTTTCAAGATGTTCGAATCTTACGAGTCATGTCCCACCAGGGAGAAAAGGTGTTAAAGGTGCTTTGCCTGGTCCGGTGTTGGATTGGACCCAGCGTGTGAAGATCGTAGTAGGGGCTGCGAAGGGGCTCAAATATTTGCATGAAAAAGTCTCTCCACCACTAATTCACCGTAACATCAAGTCCAGTAACGTTCTCCTGTTCGACGACTGCACAGCAAAGATAGCCGACTTCAATCTCTCCAATAAAGCACCGGACACGGCCGCAAGGCTTCACTCGACTCGTGTACTTGGAGCTTTCGGCTACCACGCTCCAGAGTAAGCGGTTATAACTTCCAAGCCTCAGTCTAACGCTTTTTGGCTTAGATATGCTATGACAGGTCAGCTCACACAAAAGAGCGATGTCTATAGCTTTGGCGTGGTTTTGTTGGAGCTCCTCACTGGGAGAAAGCCAGTGGATCACTCAAAGCCTCGTGAACAGCAGAGCCTTTTAACGTGGGTAAGTAGGCTGACAAGCTCAGTGGCGGTATCTGGTACTTCAACGTGTTGTTTGATCCGATCACAGGCCACACCCAGACTTAGCGAAGACAAAGTCGAGCAATGTGTGGATCCAATGCTGAAAGGAGAGTATCCTGTAAAAGCAGCTGCCAAGGTAAGTTCTTTTCTTTTTTTTTTTCTGTTCTTCCAACTGCGTTCTTCTTGCATAGATGGCCGCTGTTGCCGCTCTGTGCGTGCAATACGAGGCGGACTTTAGGCCAAACATGGGCATCGTGGTGAAAGCGCTCCAACCTTTGCTCACGGCCCGAGCTGCCGCTGCAACAGAGTAAATTATTTAGTGCTTACCATCGCTGTCTTGTTCATAGGTAGGCTCTCGGTTATCATTTTGTAAGTATACGTACCACGATGGCGCGGCTCTTTTATCCCCGGGGAAGTTTGGTTTTCCTAACTGATCCTATATCTTCCATGTTGTCTACAATGTAGCAGCAGAAGAAAAGAAAACGAAAAGCGAGGTGGTTTTGGTTTCTGGATTTACTGGATTCACTCTTTGTTTCAGATGGTCCGAGCTCTGGATGGAAACTTGCTCTTCCCAGCTCGACATACTTCGCGCTCTCAGGTTCTTAAGAATGGCATTCCAATTGCTCCAGCACTACAGCAAGCAGGGAAACGTCCAGCAGGCACGAATCGTGTTTGACAGTATCACCTTGCTCGTGGAACATGATGAACATCAACGTAGGCCCGGGGCGGGTGTGTGGAGGAAGCCAGGCTTTTCTTCGAGGACATGCCAAGTAGGGACATGGTTGCGTTGCTCTCGGCGACGTATGCTCGGCGCGGGCATGTCGAGGAGGCCAAGCGGTCTTTCCCTCCATGCCCGGCGCCAATGTAGTATCGTGGACGTCGCTACTGGCCGCTTATACCCAGACTGGGCAATCAAGCGTGCAAAGTCGGTCTTTGAGGAGATGCCGCAGATGGCCTGGACTATGGCCTTGACACAGTGACTGCAGTGGCTGTGGCCTAGAACACGATGCTTGAGACGTATGCTTACAATGGCCAGACGGACTCGACGCTGGAGCTCTTCCACCCCATGGTTCTCACTCAAACTCCAGGAGAAGCAGGCTTCGTTTGGATTCTCCTGGCGCAGGAAAGCTTCGATCCGGCCTTGCTATGACGAGAGACTGGAAGTTGGTTCCTCTCAAGCAGCAATTTTGCTGCGTGGTGGATTTTCCGCACGGGCTAGGTACTTGATCGAGGCCGAGGTGCTCGTCTCGGCCATGCAGAGCGATGCCCGAGAGCTGGGGTTGCTGGGAGCTTTCCGGGGACACACCAAGATGGGGGAGCTCGAGTGACGAAACTGGTGCTCAGGAGGAAAGCACTCCGTATGTATAATGTGCTGCTGACCAATATGTTTCGATCGTCGAGCAAACTCTTCCAATTCTCACTCGCTCGAAGTGACAATCCGCCATAGAAGATCAAAGAAGTTCCAAGAAAGTTGTGAGCAACGAGAAGATCAAAGAAGTTCTTCGAAGAACTAAAGTAGAAGCTTCGAAGGACTAAGTAGAAACTTTGAACAAAGAGAAGGTTCTACTAGAAACTTGCGTGCATAATAGTCATGTTTCTACTTTTTCTTTTTCTTCACATTGTCTGCCTTCTTGTTTGTCTGCTCGTTTGGTCGTGCTGGGGCCTTTTTTATAGCTCGTCCATTTCCTGTGATCAAAAGACCATATAGATAGATAGATTTTAGCTGAGAAGCGTCGGTATGGAGCCAATTAAGAGTCGAGTTCTAGTTGTTGGATGCACAGGATACATCGGCAGGCTCATGGCTCAAGCTTCGCTGGATTTAAATCACCCAACGTACCTCCTCGTGCGGCCGGACGTTGTTCACGACATAACGCGGGTGGAAATAGTATTAGGATTCAAGGCACAGGGGGCCAAGCTCTTGGAGGTAAACAGTTGGCTTGCAATTTTTCTTTTCTGACTGTTCGTTTCTCTCTGGCTAGCAGGGATCTCTTGATGACAACGACAGTTTGTTGGCCGCTCTGAAGCAAGTAGACGTGGTGGTCTCGGCGATGGCAGAGAATCGGCTGCTCTCTCAACTCAAGCTGGTGGAGGCCATCAAGCAGGCGGGGAACATAAAGGTCCGTGCCAATTTATTGGTATCCATCTGAAGTTTGGTGCGTGCCGCAGAGATTTTTACCTTCGGAGTTTGGAATGGATCCCGACCGGATGCATCACGCTCTCAAGCCGGGAAACCACGTCTTTGAGTCGAAGCGAGAGGTGAGGCGTGCAGTGGAGGCAGCCGGGATCCCCCATACTTTCGTGTCGGCAAACTGTTTCGCTGGTTACTTCTTGTCTTCACTCGCGCAGTTCGCTCAGTTCATGCCTCCCAAGGAGAAAGCTTTCATCTATGGAGACGGGACAGCCAAAGGTCTGCCAAATGCATTCATGGCTTGCAGTGCTTTTAGACTGAGCTCTCTCTTTTCTTCTTCTTTCGGCAGTGGTCTGGGTCGTGGAAGCGGATGTTGGGCGATACGCGTTGAGCACTGTGGACGATCCCAGGGCGGTAAACAAGACGATCTACATTCGCCCTCCAGCCAACGTCCTGTCGCAGAAGGAAGTCGTCGAAATGTGGGAGGAGATGAGCGGTGTGACGCTGGTAAAGTGTCACATTCCCGAGGAGGACTTTCTCAGAGATCTTCAAGGTGGGTTTGACGTGTTGTTGTCGTTCTCTCTTTTGTTTAATCGCGAGCGCTCTTTCCAGGACCACCGTCACCGAAAAACGAGGCGCTCTCCATCTTCTATCACGTCTTCTACAAGGGTGAGTGCTCCAACTTCGACATCAGTGACGACGTGAGCGCGTCCCACCTTTACCCTCACATCGATTACATGAGCGCAAGCTCCTATCTCAAGAGGTTCCTGTGACGACGGGGGGCTCCCCTTTCTTGGCCAAAACCTCAACTTTAAAACATAGTTCAAAGCATTGTGTTTACCTTTAAATCACAAAGTTATAAATAAGACGAGAAAATAGAATATTTCTGGCAAATCACAGCCGTTCAAAGAGATCGTGTTACTTCTGTAAAACACTAAAAATAAACTTGATAGTAATCCTTGGGGTTTGAGCAAGCAGTGGCAATGGAGTGGAAGATCTTGGTTTTTTTGTCGCTGATCCTTTGCGTTCAGACCACTTACGCCGCCAAATACTTCATGGCGTTTGGAGATTCGCTGTCCGACACGGGAAACTTGCAGAGCATGTCGGGCGGGGTGGTGAAGCTCCCGTATGGCATGACGTACTTCAAAAAGGCCACGGGGAGGTTCTCCGACGGGAGGCTATGGCTAGATTTCGCCATGGACAACTTTGGCACGCAGTTCTTGCCACCCTACGACGACGGGAGCAACAAGAATCTAGACTATACCAAGGGCGTCAACTTCGCCATCGCCGGCGCCACCGCGAACGAGGACTTCGCGAGCCCAACGCTCCCCAGCGGCATCAGCCTGGATCACCAGATCGACAGCTTCGTCAACTTCAAGAAGGACTGCTCCTCCTCGCACGCCACCTCGCACTTCCCCTCGACTGGCACGGTGGAATCCGGCGTCGCGATCATACTCATCGGCGGCAACGACATCAACTACATGATCATCGGCGGCTCCTCTCCGAGCGCCATCGTGGCCAAGATCCCCGACGTGATCGGCTCCATCGAGGACGGGATCAACCGTCTCGCCAAGGAGGGGATCAAGAGCTTCCTGGTGATGAATCTCCCGCCGCAGGGGTGCCTGCCGCTCTACCTGCAGCAAAGTGTGGGATCCAGTCCCAAGTACGATGGATTCGGCTGCCTCGAGGAGATCAGCAAGGTGAGCATGGAATTCAACAAGGCGCTGATGGCGATGCTCGAGGGGATCGATGCCGGTGAGAACATCGTGTATGGGGATGTGTTCGCGGCGGCGCTGACCATGTACAAGAGCCCGGAGGACTACGGCTTTGATCCGGCCAGCAAGCTGCAGGCGTGCTGTGGGTCGGGGTCGGGGACTTACAACTGCGACGCGAGCAAGCCCGGATGCGGCTGCAGCACCTCCACGGTGTGCAAATCCCTGTCGAAGCACATGAACTGGGATGGAGTTCATTTCACGGAGAAGTTCTACCAGAAGATCACGGACTTTGTGATGAACCAGGGTTTCTACATGGTGGTGAAAGGGTCGAGCTTCTTTTGACGAAAGTTGTACCACCTTTTAACTCTCTAGAAGCTTTTGATTTGGTTGTGTTGTACAAGAGTTATCGTCCATGGCTTTCGATTTGATTGTAGCAAAGCCGAGCATTTGATGTCCATGAATCCGATTGTTTTAGTTCTAATGCACTGTCAACTTACACACGTCTGGCAAAACAGTGCGGCAGGAAAACGAAGACTTATGCGCATCAGACACACACAAGGACGCCGAAAGCGTGAGCGAGCTTGGAAGAGAGGCTTTGTCGGGCATGATTTGCGCGAAGTTTTCCTTCTCGATCCAAGCAAAGCTCTCGAGTTTTGTGGGCTTTTCTCTCGGTCCTTGTCGGGCTGTGTGTCAGGCATTTTGTTAAGCCTGAGAGAGAGCTCCGAGTCTCTATCGTCGAGGAACAGAGAGCCCTTTTGTGTCTTTCCATCTCCTTTTCTTTTACTAGTCTTTCTTCTTCTACTTCTCGTATTAATGGGGAGCATGTCGCGAGAGCTTTGATAATGGCCGCTCTTACAGCCGCGGCAGCGCTAGCAGCAGCAACAGACTTTGGAGTGATTCGGGTTTTTAGTCGACAGATATCTCGCAGCGATCGAGCAATAAGCGCGAGTGACCACAGCTCTCTTCTCTGGAGAGGAGCGATACGAATTGGAGTGAAGACGCGAGTATGATATTGTCTGGGAGGAGGCTCTTGAGGTACTTGGATTGGAACAAAAGTACGCAACCATCTATCTGAATCCAATCCCTGTGAATTAGGCAGCAATCCAAAAGAGGAGGGCGCTTCTTCTTCTCCACGAAAATCAATCACGACCAACAACAGCACACCAGGTGAATCAGGCCAGGAATGCATGCTGGAGCGATTTTATTTCTTTCTTCCAGGCAAGAGCTCCTCCGGGACAAGGTCGCGGTGATCACCGGCGGAGCCAACGGCATCGGCGCCGCCACGGCGCGGCTCTTCGCATCCAACGGCGCAAGGCTGGTCATCGCCGACATTGACGACGAGTCGGGCGCCCGGCTCGAGGCTGAGGTCGGCGGCCCGGCGGTATGCCGCTACGTGCACTGCGACGTGGGCAGCGAGGCCGACATAGTCCGCGCGGTACGCACCGCGGTGTCCGAGTTTGGACGGCTGGATGTGATGCACAACAACGCCGGCGTGCTCAATGGGCGGCATCCATCACCGTCGATCTCCTCCATGGAGGCGGCCGAGCTGGATTTCCTCTACGCTGTGAACGTGAGAGGGGCGGCGCTGGGGATCAAGCACGCGTCGCGCGTCATGATTGAGCAGCACGTCCAGGGGTCGATTCTGTGCACCGCCAGCGTCTCGGCTATGGTGGCCGGCCTCGCGCTCCACCCCTACACCATCACCAAGCACGCCATTCTAGGGCTCGTCAAGACGTGCGCGCTGGAGCTCGCCCACTATGGCATCCGCGTGAATTGCATCACACCCAATGGGGTCTTGACGGATTTGCTGTGCTCTGTGGGGCGGCATCTCAGGCATCTCGAGATCCGGGATGAGAAATCCTGCCCTGGCTCTGAGAATTGCGAGGATTTGAGGAAGATGCTGGCGCCCGAGGACGTGGCCAAGGCCGCGCTTTTCCTGGCCAGCGATGATTCGAAGTATATCAGCGGCCATAGCCTCGTGATCGATGGGAGCTTCAGCGCTGGCGCCGTGGGCGGATTGAATGTGTTCAAGGGATTGCAGAGAGGAGAGATCGAGTTCGTTCCTTGACGATGAGATTCCATTCCCAAGCGCGCGAGAGAATTGGGAGAGGGATTTTAAAACGAAGAAGAAATATTTTGATGGGGTATAAACCCTAGTTCTTGTTTCTTGGCGGCAATGGCGGATTCAAGGCGCTTGCTTGCGATGGAGATGCAAAGGTTCGCGTCGCTCGTAATGTCGAGGAGGTAAGGTCTTGATCGCTCTTGCGGGAGCCAATGCAGCGTCTGGATTCGCAGGTATGATCTTGCGTTTCAGAAGCTGCGCGTCATGCTGGACCCTGGTCTCGATTCCACCGTGAAAGAAATGCTCCGAGAGGCTTCCAGCGCCTGCTTGAGATCCGCCGCGCAGATCCCTATCGAAGAGAAGCTGGAGCTGCTCGACTTCCTCCAATGCTGCTTCGATCTAGCCTGTGACATTGAGGTAGCTTCTTTGATTTTCATATCTAAAGCCGAAAATTTGTTCGTGTGAAAGGAACAATTTGTTCTTCGTTACGAGACCTTGATACTGCGAGAGACCTTTTGCGTGGAATATCCAGAGCTGGTTGTATCTGCGGAAGAATGGATGGACTTTGCGAGGGCCTGCTCGAGGAGTTTTTTCTTCTCCAACGCTGTGAAAGTAAGGGACTCTATTTATTAGCTAGCTTTCCTTGTCCCTGACTGTTTCGATCTTTTCAAAGGCTTACGAGATGGCCATGAAACACATGACATGCGTTGAGGACTGGCCTCAAGCAATCACGGAGCGAGAATTCGCAGTTAGTGCCGCGAGAGGAACATCCGGTCTGCGTGATTTCTTTATTTGCTTCTTAGTAGTTACTGACGCATAAATATTTGTTTTGAAGAGGTCCAAGCAGAAGCTCTCGAAGTCTTGAAGCGCAAAGAAGGGTCAAAACCGATAACCAAGACCAACAAAGATCAGATGCCGTCTGGTGCTGCTCAGTACCTGTCCGCCATCAAGAAGCTGAATTCTCAGAAGTTGAGGGACTACGGGCTGCGCAAGCTGGTGAACCAGGCTGGCCAGGAAACCAGAAACGTACAACAAGCGTGACCACGTTTCTGTTCTTCGAATCTTCTTCACAGGCGGTACCCGATTTGATGCCGGAAACCAGGTTGCTTCCGGACCGTGACAGCTCGATGAAGAATTTTCAGTAAGTCCCTGGTCATCGACAGCGACGCAGCAGAGGCTTATCTAGTGCTCCTGTTTGGCAGCGTCCGGAAAGTGGCAAAGGCTAGGAATCTGGAAGTAAGCCCGTTGTCTGGTCCCTCGGCTCAACAGAATGGATGGAGCGGGTGACAACGAGCCACGAAAATGTTGCGTAACGACAGCGCGTACGCTGCCTGGGAATGTAATTGCTTGTTCAACATGTCCAAAGCTTTCCCCGGGAGGTAAGACTTCATGCAAACTTAGAGATTTGACGCTCTCTCGAACGGCTTTTGTGCAGGATGCGCCCATGCAGAGTGCGTGTCTGGACTGCAAACCTTTGGCTCCGCCCGCCCGCCCGCCCGCCTTTCACGAGACAGAATGATCGCCACGGGGCCAGAGAAAGGGACAGAGACAGAGGCACACAGGATTGATACGCACCGGGATTTTGGACTTTCATTGGCCAGCACCCACGCAAAACGGGCCGACTGGTTGGTGGAACAGGCAGAAGAGCAGCAAAGCTTGCAGGAGGCGGGGTGACAGGATTTGACAAATGGATAGTCCGGGGGACGCAGCGCATTTTTCTCGGCATTTTTCTCATTCCAGGGAAGGGAGCGTTGGTGTTGGTGGTGGACGACGCACGCACTTTCCATGGAGGCTCCAAGGCGTGCGACTTGGGCCAAGCACCATGTGTAGCTTCTTCCCACGAGGTATTCGATTCCCATTCCCATCTAAGTTTTCTAATCTCTTTTTTCTAGTCTTCCTCGTCGTTTGTAGTTGTCATCACTGCGTTTTCCATCTCGCAGGTGTTTCGGGCGGGCGGCAACAAGGACCCAAAATCGCTCGTCTCGTCGCGCCGTCTTCCAATGCAGCATGCGTGGGCCACCTTACTCACAGGCGAATCAATCCAGCGAATCTTACAGTGTGAGTGAATCCTCGATTTCATCTTTTACTCTTTTTTCTCTCCGTTTTACTGACTTACGCGTGTTTGTACCTCAGGCGGGGCGAGGATTTCCAGATTCCCAGTCAAAGCGACGAAAATCGAGAGTTTCCTTCCCGCGAGACTCTCCAACTTTTCCGTGTCGTGAACGCCCAGATTTGATCTCTCTCGTTTCTATGGTGAGTGATAGTGATAGCTCTCTAATGAAAATCCTCCAGATCGTCGCGTCTCCATAACTCGATCTTGGCGCTCCCTCAATGCGCCAAGTAAAGTTGAGAACGCATAACCGCTAATCAATTTCCACCACACAAGTAATCGTACGACAGGATTGGCCAATTGTACGACAGGACATTTGGAGTAAAAAATCTCTTCCAGCTAGAGAGAGAGTGTGACCTGTTTGATGATCCACTCTCCACTCCACCTCATCTTTGATTGATGCATTCTATTGTCAGTGCCGGAGTTAAAAGTCAATACAAAGCAAAGTAAAAAAATTTCCTACTATTCACAAGGGCCGATCCAATTCCTCTTCTTTGCGAGGAAGCGAGAGATCACAACGAGCCCGACGATTCGACCAGGAGTGGCTGACATGGCGACTCAATCCCCGCGACCGTGGAAGAGCCATCCAACTCCACTGAAGAAGACTCCATCACCATCTCCATGGTCGCGACGGCCCTGCGGATCCACTCCTCCTCAAACTCGGGGAAGCCCAGGCTGATCACCTCGCCCTCGAGCAGATCCAGCGCGGTGTTGGCGCGGATCTGCTGCTCGCTCAACGAGCACGAGAGATCCGCCTCCGACAGCGCCGGGCTCGCGATGCCCAGCTCGTCGTCCGACGCCTCCAGGAGATAGCTCAGCCGGCTGCTCGTCGCGAAGATCTCCTGGCAGGATTCCTCTTGCTGCTGCTCCACCGGCGCCGGCGACGACGACCCAGACGAGAGATTGATCTCCTCCTCCAGGCTCTTGATCACGCCCGAGAGGAGCTCCTCGCGCGCGAGGCTGGATTCCTCCAGCGCCACCTCGCGGTTGCCCTCTTCATCCAACGCGAGGCCATGGTGCTCCTCCTCCACGATCCCCAGCCCTCTACACAGCTTCTTGAGACACTCCCGGGGATCTTCATCTTCCTCGTCCCCATCCCTCGCCCTCTTCTCCTCCATAGCCACGAATCAAAAGAAGCGGAGAAAGAATCGCCCAAAGAATCACCCACTATGGGAATGTATCCCAGAGGAGAGGAAGAAGAAGAAGCCACTCACGCACAAAAGAAAAATTCCCAATCACTGACGATAGCACTGGGCGACAGGGCGAGGTAGTTATATAGGGAGCCATGTCCAACTCTTTGGAAACCCCCCTTTGGCGATGGCGGCTGGGAATTGCCCGGAATATGTGCCAGCCTGGCAGGGACTACCGGGCCGTACAGACCTAACCTCTCTCCGTACGAGGCCCGGACGTCGGCGGCCTGTGATTGGCCCGCCGCGCTCGTGATCATGCGCCGCAAATAGCAGGCCGCCGCGTCGGCACAGGCGACACGTGTCGGTCTTCTCCGGCACGTCACCGCCTAGGGGCGTAATTAATGCCGTCGGGCGTTATGTTTTTAGCCTTGGCCTTTTGACCTAATCCCGACTTGAGCCATGAGGGATCCAACGGCTGCTAAACGAGATGCTATTTCCAAGGTATAATGGTTCTTTGGAATCTCTTGCTTTCTCTTCTGCTCGTTTGGTCCATCACTCTTATTGTTCTCTGGGTGTGGTACTTTTCCATACTTTTCCGGCCCGAAGGAGCAAATTGGGAATATTGGTGTACCAGCCTACCAGGCAAGTTGCGCAAACGGCAGGAAGAACTTCGCATGTTTTGGAGATGCGATTGCTGCTGCCGGCCACTAGAGATTTACACTATTGCGTTGAACTTGTCAAAAGGAAAGGACCACCCCGCAGGAAAAGCGGAGTCCGCACACTGAATCAATCACTCGGAAGAGCTGTAAGAGAAAAGCACAGGGAAAAACTACACCTCGAATGCTCTAGACTTCTACTATGCCTCGGGAAGACCTGCGCCACTACAAACCTTTGCCAAGTCACTTTCTCTCCTTTTCTTTACAGCGAAAACTGAAAACTCTCTCGCATTTCCTGTGGAAGAAAGCAAAGATCAAATGGTCATCCTCGAGAAGAACAAGGAACGAGCAAAGCTCCAGAGATCATCCTCGAGAGAAGAACAAGAACAAGGGAACGAAGAACTTACGTGCCTCATTCACGGTGGTCCGGGCTGCTGGGGAGCGCCACCGAGCAGCGTTGCCTGTTGCGACTCGAGCTCCGCGAGCTGCTGCTCCTTGTCCACCTCGATGATGAGCGGCACCACGAAAACCAGCAGCGTCGTCCCCGCGATCCAGGCGGCCTTGCCGGTGCTAAACATGAGCTTCTTGCTGGCGTACGAGGCGCTGGACAATGCGCGCTTCGACTTGTGGTACAGCGACGATTGCACGACCTTGTTGCTCACCCGTGCCCACAGGCTGTCGTCACCCGACGATGATCGCGATGGCACCACTGCCTGATGGCGCGCCGCCATTGCAGCCGATCGGAGCTCCCAGATCCTCGAAGCGCTTCTTTTCCGCCGCCGCGCCAACGAAACAGCTGTAGCCCTAGATAGGTTTTAGGGCTCTTGGGTCTAGAAGGCGCCGCCTCGATCGCCATGCCGACGAGATGGGCTGCGAGGGTATCGCCCGCAGCAGCTCCCAGCGTGTGGCCGCTGGATGTCTAGACGTGGAGGCAGGCGCGTCGGAGATCTCGATAGGCGTGAATGTCCTCGTCGGTGCTCATGCTGGACAGTATCATAAGAGCAGCAGGCAATCCGCGGATCGGAACCGGCATAAAATCTAAGGTTTTTCTCGCGAATCTGATCTGCAAAAGCCTGTAGCAGGGTCGAGGAAGGCCCTCCGTGGCATCGTGCAAATGCAAATGCCCGCTCGAAGCAAATCCCATTTTGTCAAACCATGTCGTCTCTCCCTTTGAGGACGTAAGCCTGAAGCATTGCGTTTAGCGCGACTGCATCGTGCCAAGGGACGTGCTTGAACGTTCTCTCGGCATCTCGGAGATGCCCGGAATGATCGTCCAAGTCACGATGTTTGGCTCTGGAATCTCGTCAAACAGTATTTGACACCTCAAGATTCTCGGCATATCGCGTCAGGACACCTCGTTTTGCTCCGGCATTGACTGGAACATGGATCCAAATGCCCGGCACGGGCATATACCGTCAGCATTGTGCTGCATGTGATCACTTTTACTTCGGGCGTTCCGTCAAAAACTTCCGTCAGCAGCCGTTTGGGCATACACCTGGGGCATGGAATTCCACGTCACCAGCGCATATTCTGGCATTGCCTGGAGCGTCGACTCCGCGAAGGAGAGTTATCATCGAAAGTCCAGCAGACGAGATTTCTTTGGGGCATCTCGTCAAATTGTGGCCTTGCCCGCGAAACATTCCCGGTTTGGGCTTATCCTACAACCATCGTGTTCCAGATAAGCACATTCCATTCGGGCATTGCGTCGAGCAATTGCTTAGCCTGCTCAATCTGCCCGGATCCCGAGTAAGACTTGAGGATCACAGACCAGGAGAAAATGTTGCAAATAGGCATGGTTTCAAACAAAAACCTTGCATTGGTGGATTGCCCATTCTCGGCATAATTGAGCTTTGAGCTCTCGACCTGCCAGCAAAGGCCATCTCGATAAGCTTTCATAGCTCAGTTGGTCAGAGCACCCGTTTAGTAAGCGGGAGGTCCTGAGTTCAACTCTCAGTGAAAGCAGTGGCTTGTTAGCGAGATAGTTGATCACCCAACACTATAGCGATGGTTGGACGTAGCTAGAACAAGCAAAGGAAGAGATTTTTTTATCCCTGGGTCCCACATTTGGATCGAGATCGTGACACTGAAATTTTTTGTCAACATCACGTTTCACCTTATGTACAATCATGCTGGATAAGGTCAAGGCAATGCGGCCGTAACCACAACGAGAATCGATCCCGGCACGGCTTCTCCTCGCCGGCCGCCTGGCTGCTGGCCGCCGTGGTCCCTCTCTCCACTGGCCCTGCCACCCACCCCCAAATGCCAGTTTAGGGCATCCAGCTGCCGGTAAGAGGCAACCGGAACAGAGAAAATGCCTTGGTAACTTCCACTATAAACTTTATCAAGAGATGTGAAGGTAAAGCCTGGTAAGAATCTCTGGCCGAATCTTCCCGCTTTTAAAAGAGGGCTCCAGAGCTTTGGGGAGAGAGGGAATCTTCGTGCGTTTGTGCGGTCGCCATAGCCACGCAAGGTTTTGGTGATCCGAGGGGTGCGTGGGAGTAAACTTCTCGTGATTTGCGTGGGCAAATCGCAGGCGATCAGGGAAAGGGATTCGATCGAGCGGTAATCATGTTGGCAGTGTTTCACAAATCCGTGGCGGAAGCTCCACAGGAGCTTAATCCGAAGGACAGCTCCAATGGCAGCAGCGCGGTGGAGCTCGCGGAGGGATTCGTCAGGGCGTTCCCTCAGGCCGTCCAGATCCAAGCAGACAAGAATTGCAAGATGATCTATTCTCACTCGCAGCAAGCTCTCCTGAGGCCCAGGTAAGTTCTTCCGGTGTTCTTGGAAGCTTAGCTTCTAACCATGCTACAGGAGCTTCGCGGCTGTGGATAACATCTTCTGCCTCTTCGAGGGCATGCTGGAGAATCTCCCCACGCTGCGCCAAGCGTATGGCCTCCCCAAATCGATCAGCGAGGTGCTGTTCGTGATCGAAGCCTACAGGGCTCTGCGCGACAGAGAACCATATCCGGCGCACCAAGTCGTGCGAGATTTGCGTGGCCAGTTCGCCTTTGTCTTGTATGATCGTGAGGCCCGAGGAGTCTTCACTGCCAGCGTAAGCAATTTCTCCCTCGATCGATCGATCCTCGAGCTAAGAACTCCCCCTTTCTTTCGCCTTGATCAGGATTCCCATGGCAAGGTCCCGTTCTTCTGGGGCACTGCCGCCGATGGATCGCTCTGCTTCTCGGACAATGCGACGCTTCTCAAGGAAGGCTGCGGTCAATCGTTCGCTCCCTTCCCGCAAGGTTTGCACGATTTTCTCTAGAGAGCGATGATCTGATCAGCCAAAACTCCAGGATGTTTCTTCGCGAGCGTGGTGGGCTTGAACAGCTACGAGCACCCCCTCAACGAGATGAAGCCGATGCCCCGCGTGGACAGCAAGGGCCAGATTTGCGGTGCGACCTTCAAGGTGGATCAATTGGCCAAGAAGTACTCGCCGCGGGGATCGAGCAGCTTTGGAAAAGGGACGAGCTGGGCAGCCTCGACCATCAATGTCTAGTGTCGTTTTAGCTCTTTTCTTGTACAAATCTCCTCCTCTCGTGACGGAGCTTGTTCCTGTGCCTCATAACAAACTCTCGTTTGGATTGATCGAAAGCTATGGCGAGCGAGCGTTTTGGAGCCATACTCTAGAGAGAGGTGTCTTGGTTTGTCGCCGTGCGCAATCACAGTGCCGTGACCTCATCCATAGCTCGGCAATCGAGAAAGAGGACTAGAACTTTTCTTTCAATTGTAGTCGAACAATTGTATTTTGAGATCTCTTACAGCGTTTGTCGGGATCCGACACGTTTCCACATTGGCTTCTTCCTCAAGGACTAAGCTTGACTTAGCTCGAAAATGTAGACTTTTGCGCCATGGATCTGGCGCTCATGGAATCTTGCAAGAGTGCCAAGGAGCTCCGCGCCATTGTCTCGCCGGAGCTCCTTCGCTCCAGCGCCTTCATCGCCAACAAGGTGATCGAGACTTACATTGCGTGTGGCAGCCTCGACCACGCCCGGGAGGCTTTCGACACGATCGTGGGCAGCGGCGGCGCGGATTGCTGCTCATGGGTGCTGATGCTCTCTGCGTACTCGCGGCACGGAGATCTTGTTCGCGCCAAAGCTCTCTTCGATTCCATGCCCGACCGGAACGTTGTGGCCTGGACTGCCATGCTCGCTGCATATGCCCGACATGGGCATCTTGATAAAGCTCAGGATGTGTATGACCGGATGCCTGAGTGGGATCAGGTGGTCATCAATGCCATGCTAACAGCCTACGCTCAAAATGGTCGCGTTACCGAGGCTAAAGAGTTTTTCGATTTGCTGCCACAGCGAAACTTGGTAACGTGGAACGCCATGCTAGCAGTACTTGCCCAAACCCGACATTCCGTAGAGTTGTTTGATCGAATGCCGGAGTGGAATGTGGTGACGTTCACGGCAATTCTGGGAGCATTTGCAAGAAATGGAAAACTAGAGGAAGCAAAGGCTGTGTTTGATCGGATGGATCAGCACAATCTTGTCACCACCGTGGCTATGATCGGAGCTTATGCCCAAAATGGGCATTTGGAGGACGCAAAGCTACTGTTCGATGGTATGCCACAAAGAAATCTCTTTGCATGGGCAGCCATGGTGAGCGCTCTTGTAAACAGGGGATCTCTGAGAGAAGCTCTGTCACTCTACGAGTCCATGCCCGAGTGGAATCTGGTGGTGTCGAACTCGATGTTGGGACTGTTCGGACAAAACGGCCGAGTGGACGATAGCAAGCTCTTGTTCGATCGAATGCGGCAGAGGGATCTAATCTCATGGAACGCTCTCCTCTCGGGCTACGTCGACAGCAATCGCCTACACGAAGCCGGGGAGCTGTTCTATCGAATGCCCGAGAGGAACATCGTCTCGGCGACCACGATTCTCACAGCCTATTCCCAAATCCCAGGAGCAAAGCTCCACCAACTTGAAGAAGCCGCGGGGGTGTTCCAGTCCATTCCCGAGCATGATCTTGTGCTCTCTACCGCCATGATGGCCGCATTCTCTCGCGCTGGACGATTGCATGACGCGAAGAGAATGTTTGATGCTCTCCCGGAGCACGATCTTGTGTGCTCCAACTCGATGCTATCGGCGTATGCTCAGAACGGGCATGTCACCGAAGCCAGGCTCCTTTTTTCCAACATGCCCGAGCGGGACAGCGTCTCCTGGAACGCAATGCTCACGGCTTACGCTCACAACTGTGATCCCGGCAGCGCCAACCTCATCTTTGAGACTCTGCCAGATCGAGAAATGGTGGCCTGGGCCGCTGTTCTTGCGGCCAACGCTCACAATGGCCGCTACCGCGAAGCCATCGACGTGTTTGGAGAGATGAAGCTGCTGGATATGGTGGACGAGGTGTGCTTCGTCTCGGCCTTGATCGCTTGCAGTCGTCGAGGAAAAGCCGAGGATGGGCGATGCTGCCTCGTTTCGATGATCGGTGACTTTGGGCTGCGAGGGACCAAGCAGCACTACAGCTGCATGGTGGACGCGCTCGCTCGGTCCGGCCGGTTGCGAGACTCGGAGGAGCTCATCGCGAGCATGCCTTTCGTCCCGGACGCGTCCGTGTGGACGAGCTTCCTCCAAGCGTGCCGGGAGAGCAAAGTCATGGATCGTGGAGCTGCTCGAGCGTCACAGTTGGTTCTCGAGATTGAGGCCGCGAGCTCAGTCGGGTACGTCCTGCTGAGGAACGTCTACTTGGGCTGAATCGTTCTCGGCGACCTGCTAGCTCCTAGCAAGCACCTCCAGTCCGAGGCATCCGCCTTGAAAGGCATGGCTTTGATGAGATCTCTAGCCTCGCTCAAATGCCAGGATCGCGAAAGCATGTCTAGAACGCAGCAGTAGTTTTACTTCGAGGACTGGATTGTAAAATCCGCCATCATCATCGACTGGAAGTACATTGCCGCGTGGCTACAAGCGAGCAACACGAGCACAAAGCATATCTCGTCTGGTACTACGTCATTGATTTTTATGGGAGAGCTTCGTTTGATTGGCCTGGTGGAAGTGAGCAGTCAACACTGTTGTCCACCCACATTCGTCAAACATTTTCATTATTTCAGAAAGATGCCCAAGTTGCAGCAATCATTGTGTTCCAATACAGCAACGTTTGATATGGCAATTTGGCAAGCAAATCTTTTGCATCATGGAGACTATTGTTTTGCACTGTTGCAGATAGAATTAAATTCCACTAGATGATTTTGTGCCTGGTATTGTATCAAATATTTGTTAAGATACATGCATTGGGCATATGTTACTAGCACAGCATTTCACAATCATGATACAAGATTTTTTGTTTGTTGGGATAAAAAGGTTAGATATATCTTTTAGGCGATAAATTTTTTATGTTGTGATATAATAAATTAATGTTGTAAAAAGGAAATATTTATTATCAAAGAAGTCCATCATTGAGACACATTCGTAAGGGAGTCAAGTGAAAAAGGACAAGCCCACTGATAAAAGGGTTAAATTTACTAATAGTGTGAGAAATAACATATACTTTAAGTGCAGTGAAGTGGGATACTTTTCAAGAGAATATCTCGAAGAAAGCCAAAGTTAATATAGTTATTAAGTCAGGTGAAATTTAAAGTAACGTATATGATCTAGTCCCTAGCTCAAAATTATTCATAACACAAGTAACTTTGGTAAAGAGTCATTTGCAACATCTACTAGCCTTTCGAGGGAAATTCAAAAATAACTTTGTTAATATCCTTATTAATATAGGTGTTTTAGATAATTTTGTGGCTACAAACATAGTCCGAGCTGGATTAACAATATAATGGCTGGGTGAACTAAGAACTATAAAGTTTATTCAAAGTAACCAAAGCACCGATAAAGTACTTCGATAAGTAAAAGTTAAAGTAAGGATAGGGAAAATAAACATAGATTTCACTAGGTTAGACGTTGTGGGATTTGAGGTGATTTTCGGGATGGATTGGTTAAATTGGTTTGTGGTAGCCCTACATAGATAAGGTAGGAACTTGGTTGTATTGACAAATGCCCAAGGAGAACAATCTAGGGAGGCTCAGAATCTAAAAGTAGGGCAATGTAAGTGTAGCGCACCTTATTTCTCTCCTCTTAAGCTAATTGAAAAAGAGGTAATTGCTTGATGAGAGAGCCTTTAGTGGCTATTTTATCCCCATTTATCCCCTGAAATTCTAAAGATCCACGGTGACAATATATCCAAATCTCATCCCATGATTACATGTGTTATAGTAAGGTTAAAGACTCCTGTTTGAACATAGTGTCTATGAGAGGACAATTCACTAAAGGAACTAGGGTAACATTTTTGTGCTTGCTCTCAGTGAGGAGTGACAAAAAAACGGGAATAAAAAAAGTACCTTTAGTGATCTAGTAGGTGTCAAACCATTTTCGAGATACCATATAAGAGGAGTTACCAACGGGGTTACCCCTTGCATGATCGATAGAACATAAAATCAAGCTAGTCAAGGGTGCCAAGGTAATGGTTTATCCCTATAAGTTCATGAATTTGGACTTCCCAAGAGGTCATCCAACCTAGAACTATTCAAACCCAAGGATGTTTAACTCCAAATATCCCAAGACCTTTAACCGATTGAAAAAAGGGGTGCACTCTTGTTCATGGGCCCTTTTTCTTTATATTTGAACCTTTATGGATTGTCTTTCGAATCGTTCCCTTTAGTTGCTTACAATCCACCATACTTCTTTATAAGTTCACACCCTCGTGAACGGAAGTTGAGAGTTGCAGCTCTCCCGAGAGCCCCGCTCTCTTGACATCCTACCCCTTGGGTCGAGCCCAACTGGGAGCAAATTGGACCTACCAGATATCAATCAATATGTGGTGTGATTCCCTTAGCCAACCAACGGAGTTGAATCTGAGACCTATCTAATACCAAATGTAAGCTTGTATGTGTTATTTGTGAAAAAGAAAAATAAATTTATGTGTATGTGTATAGACTACTAGTTGCTCAATAGACATGGGTGATATGGATGCATTCCATGCTTTCATATTAGATTTACAAACATGGGCTTGAGGTGATATGATGCATTGGAACCTGACCAACTACAAAGAAGCATTGAATGCAACTTTCAATGATAACATGTGAAAGGACGGGGTTAGGGTCCATATTTAGCAAAGGAGCAAAACCAAAAGGGACATATGGCAAAGGGAAGTTCAAGAAGAGTTTATCTAAAAATGAGTCCTCAGAGTTTTAAAGAGGTAAATCCAGTGGCCAGTAAGTAAGTACATGGGGGAATCAAGCAAAGAGGGACAAACCCATTGACAAGAAGAATAAGTCTGCTAGTAGTATGGGAAACAATATATGCTTCAACTGCGGTGAAGCAAAACACATTTTGAGAGAATGTCCCTACCCAAAGAAAGCCAAAGCCAAGATGGTCATTAAATCAGGTGAAATCTAAATTGAGGTATATAATCCAATCCCTAGCTCAAAATTACTTATTACACGAACAATTTTGATAAAGAGTTATTCGCGATATTTACTAGCCTTTTAAGGGAAGCTCGGAAGTAACTTTGTTAAGATTCTAATTGACATGGGTGCTCGGATAATTTTGTGGCTACAGATATAGTCCAACAAGCCAGACTAACAGTGTAGTAGTTGGGTGAACCAAAGATGATAGAGTTTGTTCAAGGTAGTAAAAGCACAAATAAAGTATTTCGACAAACAAGAGTCGAAGTAGATATATAAAAAGTAGATATGGATTTCACCATGTTAGACATGGCGGAATTTGATGTAATTTTTAGGATGGATTGGTTCAATCAATTTATAATAACTTTGCATGGATAAAGTAGGAACCTGGTGATATTGACGAATGCTTGGGGAAAATAATCTAGGGTGGAGGCCCAGGATCTAAAGGTAGGGCAATGTAAGGCCAAAGACTCCTGCTTGAATATGGTGTTCACGAGAGGACAACTCACTAAAGCAACTAAGGCAGCATTTTTGTGTTTACTCTCAATGGGGAGTGACACAAAGGTAGAAATAAAAGAAATACCTTTAGTGATCTAATGGGTGTTAAATCAATTTTGAGATACCATGCCAGAGGAGTTACTGGCAGGGTTACCCCCCACTCGACTTATAGAACATAAAATTTAATTGGTTGAAGGTGCTAAGGAAGTGGTTCCTCCCCCCTATTGGTTTAACGAAAAGGAACTCAAGGAGCTTAAGTGTCAACTTGAGGAATTGGTGGAAAAAGGGTATATTAGGTTTAGCAAGTTGCTATATGAGGTGCTGGTGTTATTTATGAAAAAGAAAGATGGCTCAATGTGCATATGCATAGACTATCAGTTGCTCAGCAAGTATACAAAGAAGAAGAAGTACCCTTTACCAAGGATTGAGGACTTGTTTGATAGGTTGGGAAAGGCAAAATACTTATCGAGGATTGACCTAAGGTCAGGATACTTTCAAATCAGGGTAGTAAAGGAAGATGTCAAAAATACAATCTGTCAGACAAGGTATGGAAGCTTTGAGTTTTTAGTGATGCCCTTTAGGCTGTATAATGCACCAATGACATTTTTAGCGCTGATGAATCACATTTTTGTACTCTATTTAGATTATTTTGTGGGTATCTATATTGAAACATCTTGATCTATAGGAAGATGCTAAAAGAGCATGCCGAATACTTGACAAAAGTGTTTGAAAAACTAAAAAAACATAAACTGTATGTTAAAGAGAGCAAATGTAACTTTGCTCAAGGCCTATGTCCATGACAAGGATCCTCTGAACACATTCACATGAATGCCATGAATGCCATAAACACATTCACATACTCTTGAATGGTTTTTATCTGTTTCAGCTTATTCAACTAATCCCTTAGGTGCAAAGTAGCATTTGAAGGAACGTAAATCAGGCAAATCTTCACCTTCATCATTTCCTAAGTGGCCATTAGTCCTTCGTTAGCCTCTATTGTTCTCTACTAAGATTTAGCATTATTTGCCAAGTATGGTTTCACACATGGGATCTTCTTCAAATTTGGTAATTACAACGCTTGGAAGTAATCCTCTATATTGTAAAACCAATCCTCTACCACCTTATAGTCATTTACTTTCTTGAAGACTGATGGGGCTTTTTGTACTTGGGAACTGTTTAAGGGATTAATTCCACTTCGGTTTGTTCGACTTTGTTTGGTTCCACCTCAGTCCTTGCCAAAGGGTCCACACCTTGTGCAACTACCAACATCTATAGTCTTTTGCATTTTCTTCCTCTTCAGGATAATTGAGGATAATTGGCACAAATCAATGCCCTACTAAAGACCTTTGTACACAAGCTAAAGCGTGACAAGAGCCTTGGACAATCAAACTTTACCATCGGACTCTTGTTTGGAAGTTTCCTCACTAACGTCTTTCTCATTGAAAGATTCCTCATCCATAGCTTCTTAATTAATCAAAGGTTCCATCTCTACCTTGGTTCCTTTTACACCCTGCTTTACCCATCTCTCAACAATCTGTCTTTGTCCTTCGCTAGAATTAAGGAAAAGGCTTTGATACTAAATTATAAACCACAAATTTTTCCTTTTTAATTTGTTAGCTTACCTCATCTATCCGACCACCATGGCCTTGGCTTTAGTTAAATTCCCTCACCAAGGTTTCTGCCTATTGTACTAGCTCCTACTTGGTCCTACTTAGTTTCAACAACTCACTATATAAGTAATAGAGAGTTATCTATCCATCCACAAATTCCCAAATTCTCTCATAATCCCCCTCCCTAGGTTAGACTAGACTTAAGGTTCTATTGCACTCCCCATAGGCATAAGCAACCAAACACACCAAGCCTCCAGGTTGATAACATCCCTTGGTACTTTAAGACTTGATCAGAGGACACCTTAAATCTCAAGCCTTAGGTGCAACACTTGCTTCAGGACACGGGGGGGAAACACTATGGCCTAATAGCCTGATATAGGTATCTTTATTCCCCCACTTCCATCCCAAAGGGAAAGCCCAAGCTCTAGGAAGGGCGAGGATCAATAAACCACAAGGTACTTAAGTGGGGCATCATTCCATATGAGCTGGGAGCACTTTAGTTAGTTTCCCTTCTGGGAGTGGGAGTTGCTTTTGAGCACTTCCTTGGGTGGTTTGTCTGGCACCACCCGAGTCCATGCTCATTCCCACCTAAAGCCTCTAAGCCCCAGTCTCAACCTCAAGTTAGTTTGGAAGCACCACTAAAGAGTTCCTTTAAGATTTATTCCTGGACCTCACTATTTCTATTATACTTTTGAAACCCTCTGTAGCTCCCTTGGGAAACACACACTTTGTGCTTTCACCCCACAACTTGTATTAGTATTCAGACTCGATTTCAGACTCGACCTTGAACTTGGTCTCGGACTCAATCTTATACCCAACCTCAAACTCTATTTCAGACTCGATCTTAGACTCAATCTTGGACCCAATCTTGGATCTTAGACTTGGTCTCTAACTCTGTCTCGGACTTGGTCTTGAACTACTTGGTCTTAAACTTAGTCTCGGACTTGGTCTCGGACTCGGTCTTGGACTCAGTCTTGGACTCGGTTTTAGACTTGATCTCAAACTTGGTTTCAAAGTTGGTCTCGGACTCGATCTTGGACTCGGTCTCATTTGATGAACTCCTTATCATTTCGGTCGTATTTTTAGGAATCCTTTAGTTTACAACATCTTAGGGAGTTGGTTTTTTACATTATACTGCCATTGTTGTCCCACTTGTATGTGGCCAAAATGTTCGGTAGACTCTGCTTAGAAAAGTGGAAGAAAGCTTGTCAAATATTAATTACAAGACCTAACATTAGTAGTTCATGGCAATCGGGAAGGTAAATTCAACTTCATTAGTAGTATCAGATCATGACCCTATAGAACTTTATATGGTGAAGCACCAATAGAACTTTGCACCCATATGACATATGTATACAAAAGAGATGGTAAATAACCATTCTAATTCGAAAGTTGAAAGTTCATATACTTTGCGATCATGCCTTCAAAGGTCTAAATGAGCTGCTTAACCAAACCATCTTACTATATATAATAAGCACTCATAAAAGTGTGGTGTATCTTTAATCGAGACCTCAAAATGTAAAATGCCTCAGCCATAAATGTGGAACTATTATCTGAAAGAATTTACTTAGGATAAGAATGTTAGAACACCACTCAATTGAGGAGGAAGTATCTAGTAATAGTTGCAAATGCATTAGCAAGAGCATTAACTTCCACCCAATGAGTCAAGTAGTCATAAGCAGAATGTAAACAACTAAATTTTCCATTTTACTTTAGTCACTTAACTACACTTTTGACCACTTAGAGGAGTTTCACTTACAATCTCCATAAGTCCTATTCCAGACTTGAGGACATGCTAGCCCTGTGAATGATATCTATGCCATTTAGCTTTTGCATTTGGTCCAAGTGCTTCACATGTTCAATCTCATGATAAACACCCTAAAGGGGGATGGTCCAAAGTTGAGTTGAGCTCACAAGTTGAGCTCAATTCAACTCAAGTCAATGCTAGTCAACATAGTCAACCATAAGTCTTATAAGGAAATATTAAGTTAGAAAAATGTTATTCTTTGGTGAACTTGAAATTTATGAATTTAAGTATCAATGGTTCAGAGAGATTTCTATTTTTTGAATCTTTCTAATACAGTTTATACAATTTCTAGAATTAGAAGTTCATTTGAACCCATAGAAATTTTTGGGCTTTATTGGTTCCAAATAAAATGGGAATATTGAAGTTCAAATGAACCTAAAATTTCTATTGTACATTTCAACATTTTAACATTTCAATAATTGACCAGATATATATAAATAATTCGAAACACTAATTCACTCATTCATTCTTTAGGGTTTACAAAGATGGGAAGTAAGGAAGACAAAAAATCTGTAAGTAATTCTAGCATACAGAAATGTGAGAATGTTAATTTTGTTTCACTACCACAATCTCTATATTACACGCTTAGTCTTTATTACCCATCCGGGAATGTGAAGACCACTGTCACTATTGATAAAAATGCTCCTGTTACTTCCGAAACAACAATCTAGAGCAAGAAAAAAGAAGAAATGGATAGCACAGTGGAAAGCATTAATAAATCCACTCTATAATAGCTTTTGTAATTCACTAAAATATTATTTTAAAAAAAGTAAAATTTTATATATATCTTATTCTTTTTGATATGTTTTGTCTTTGCAAAGATATATGATATGGACAAATCAAAGAGTTAAATCTATATATGATTTTGATATTGAAAGGTAATCTTGCAAAAAGGCATACTTACATGCCTGTGTGTATTTGCCATTATTATATATGGCAAGCCAGCTATATAAAATAAGGCTACGTATTAATTATATGCTAGTTTTTAGCTTCTAAAACCCTATAACCACTTGTCTCTCATAATAGGTTGAAATTATTGAGATTGACAATTATGATTCAATATATTGTCATGTAATAATAAAACATCATTCTTGAGACTGAAATATAGTATATTAATTAGAGAATTCTTATTACTGGGAAGTTTAATTTTTCTTGTGTGTTGCAATGGTTAGGAAAAAGTTTATTTTTGGTTTCGAAGGCCTCTCATATAAGTCTCCACCTCCATCTCCAATCTCAACTAATAATTCACCTTCACCTCTATGCAACAATCTTCTTTTTCATTTTGAGGGTTGTTATGAAGCTTTTCCATTTGTGACTTCAAGTGGAACTAAATAAGAATTCCTTCCTTATGATGTTGTTAAAAGAGTTGAATTACCTCCAATGCTTCAAAAGTGATGTCAATATTTTCTTCAAGATCTTGCTCTAGATATGGCATAGGAGCTTAATGTAGATACATATTATCTTTAGTGTTCTATATACAACATTTTTTAAACAAGATAGATGGTTGCATGGGTTTGGTAAATTTTATTGAGCATTGTCGCAAATGCCCAAGAGTGGGTTTGGAAGGTGTGCACGCGTGGATATATAAGAAAATCAAGAAAAAATTAAAAACACACAGCTATTATGATTTCATGGTGGAGAATAATATTCCATTAGTGAACATTGCATTAGTAAGTGCTGAATATAGGATATTTAGGCCACCCTTTAATGTAATGTGAAAGTCATGCATAGTTTTTTCAAAAGTTTAATTTTTTATGAGTAAAGTGGAGAATCTTATATTTTCAAGAATGATATTATTCTAGCATGTATAAAGATATTATTATATATACAAGTGGTTTTGACATTGTTATAATTCTGAAGTACCATTTTTGAGATTGACAATTTAAACTTTCAAGAACCCCTAGATCTTTTGTTAGTATAAATACCGACAAAGGATGTTTTCAACATTGAAATTTCAATTTGTTTAGAGTGTAGGAATGGCTAGGGAAAATGCTATTGCTATTCACACTTAACCCCCATGTATTTTATATGAGTCTCCACCTTCGTCTCCAACTTCTACCAACATTTCACCCTTCCCTCCACACAACAATTGTTGTGAAGCTTTTTCTTTTGTAGCCCCAAGTGTGACTGAATAAGAGATCCCTCTTCTAAATAATGTTCTAGATGTTGCTACTAAAACTGGATTGCCTCATGTGCTTCAAGAGCGATGCCAGATATTTCTTCAAGACCTTGCTCTTGATATGGCTGAAACTTTTGAAAGAATGAACACATATTATCTCCAGTGTCCCATCTGCTACTTTTATTTAAATAAAATAGAAGGTTGTATGGGTCTAAAAACTTTTCTAGAACACTGTCACAACTGCCCAAGAACTAGTGTGGAAGGTGTGCATAAATGGATGTATAAAAAAATCAAGAAAGAGTTAAGAACACATAATCATTATCATTTCATAGTGAGGAATAATATTCCATTAGTAAATCCTACATCCACAAGTGTTGAATGTGGTATTTTTATGCCATCCTACTGAAAATTCCAGCCACTAATAATTCTTACACTATGATATTATCCATCCCCCTCCCTCTCGCCTTTTTTTTATTAACAAAATTGTATTACTTATAGATAATAAACTCATAATACTAGTAATTATGAAATTTGACAGACTGATACTGTAACTTTGTCATCTCTAACACTGGCACTGTCTTTGTCACTAACACTATCATTGTCACTATCTGTTGCACTGACACTGTCAATGTCACAATCATTATCACATTGACATATGACATATCTTTCTCATTGCAAGTGGATGCATTCAATTGTCTTTTAATGTATCATTAATAAATAGATTTTTCATACCACTGCTCAATTTACACATTGCATATGATGTGCCATGCATACCTAGGAAGACTTCTAGAAAACTAAATATATATTATTTATAAGTTTTTAAAACATCATAAATTACCTCCTAGAAGCAACTGATAGAGAAGGATGAAAACCTCTAAGACGGCGTTTGAAGAACTCATGTTCTTCAATCGCAAACACCGATCTACCAAAGTCACGTGCTGCTTCGACTATCGAACCATTACCTACAATCGATGACAACACCCCTAGTTGGGCAATAAAGCTCAAGTAGGACATGCATCGCCGATGGAGATCGGAACTGATACCCAGACAATGTGTTGCAAATCTTGTTGTCTATGAGATTTGGTATGATGTCAGTAAAGCTATCATACCCTAGCAAAACCCTTGCAGCACGCTCGCTATCACCAAAACTGTCATTTTCTCTTCTGCAGAACACATGGTAGGTCCACATCATAACCTGAATAATAAAACTTTAGAGACAACCAAAACAGAAGATGATTTCTTACCTTCTCTGGCATGTCTAGGACGCCTTTGGTCTCGACCCCAACACTATCCATGATGCACCCGGAAAGCTAACCTCTTGAAGTTGACTCGACTTGCATACCTCATAAGGTAGGACATCCAATGGGGGTCATTCAGGAGAATGAAGGTAACTTGACCAGTTGTGTGAAGGAGAATTGCTGCCAAAAGGAATGCATCTTTCAAGTGGTCTTCAGTCAGGTTGTTCTAGCTTGGGACATCATCATTAGCGTCTGGAAGACCATCTGGCATATCAAAGAACATGAAGTTTGTGCTCTTGAGCGGCCACCTATGAATCTTCTAACAAAAGCACTCCCACTTTTGCAGGATAGCTATATTCTCAGCATCCTCCTCAAAAGATGCCATCAATGAACTGTAGGAGCCAATAAAGATCCCAACTTCACCACGGAATGCCACTGGAGAAACAAGGTGAATCCAGGGGGAGAAGACAAAGATAAAATGTGAACTTAAGAAAAATTTACATACCGTCATGTGGCGTGTGGTAGATGTAAGTTCTTCCAGGTCCTCTTCTCGAGCATCAAGACGAGCTGGAATGAAGTTACTCCTGACAGTTTTTCTTGCAACCATTTTGAGGAATTAAGAAAAGGAGAGAATTAAGAGAAATATACCTCGAGAAGTTCCTCGGTTACGAGGACATTTTGGACGATCATCATCATTGTTGACTAATTCCTCTAGATATGGATTTGCACGCTTTCGTCGAAGTAGAACTTCTTTGACGTTCTGGTTCTCTTGCTAGACTTTGTCTGGAGGAATTTCTTGCAAGTCGTTCTCATCTTCACTCTCCTTGCCATTGGCACCAATAGTGTCAACATTCTCATGGCCATCATCTTTGTCATCTGGCACGTTTTCATTGTTGCCTCTTGCAGCCTCTCGGTGAGTTGGTGTATAATCTAGCATCTCAAATTCCCAAGGACAAGCTCGCTTTATTGCTGTTGGAAACTTCATTGTTGTCGGGTACATGCCTCCATCTCTTACACCATGCCTCAGGAGTCGTGTGCATACCGGTGTTTCGAGAGGAAGGCCTCTATATTGGAGATACCTATAATAGAATATAAACAAATTGAGTATAGTTGAAAAATTGTATGTTACCTAAAAGCCGCTTGACACATAAAGTAAGGTTGGCCAAGTTGTTTATCAAATGGAGTCGTGCTTGTGGCCTTCTTTGGCAGCCAGTCCTCTCCCAGTTTTGTAAGCTCAGTGGTGTTGAAGTCCTTGAATGGAAGTTGCTTAGGATCATCCCCTATGAAAGGCGCTAGAAACATCTCCCTTTTATATACAGTTTGTGAAATGTAGACGATCCTCCTCACAGTCTCCATCATACTGTCCAAACTTTTTTCTCCTTCCCTGAGTCTGCTATTGAGGTCGTTCAGAATGTGTATCTGTTCCTCATATGTAAGTTTTGACTTTGAGATGTTGTAAATAATCTCATCTGGAGTTTTGCCCACTAAGAAATAACTTTTGTGAGTAACCTTCATGTAAACATAAACAATACTTACTTTCATGACAAAAAATCTCTATTATAATATCAAACCACTCCTTTGGGCATCAAAGGTCAGCCACACTAAGTAATTTCTTTACCTTTGTCTTCTTTGTGTTGTTAATTTTCTTGTCAATTGCAGCTAAATGCTCCAAGAGTTCTTAATCATTTTCAGCTCGATGCGACTATGCATATGCATCTTGCTTAACCTTCACCAATGGCTGAAGACAACACAAACATTCTATGATAAGAAGTATACTTGGAAGAACATACCTTACTCCACACAGTTGTCATAAAAGCCACTAAATTCTTGTACCATCTATTGGCATCTTGATGACCTCGTTGATGCCAAATAAGTGATGCTAAATCATCACCATAGTGGCTGCAGACTGCATCCTCATTGAGATTGGGATCTGCTCGATATTATGTACTAGGCTTTGTTTCTGCACTACAAACTGTCCCAGCCTGCAAAACACAAATTGTTAAAAGTGATTGAAGAAGGAGAGGTACTTATGCATTAATTTTGTGGCAAGCTATCACAAGCCTTGCCACATCTAGAGATCCTCTCGCATGTACATGTCCAACCAGAACATTGATGTGATAGACAAGATCTTCTTGGAAGCATTCATTGATGCACTTCATCCACACACACTAGCGATGATTCCCGTCAATAATGTAGAACATTTTCCCCACAAATTGTTGAGTCTTAGAATGGCTCATAAACATGTTGTCAAATTCGCGGGACTTCATTTTCCAAATATCATCCCAAACCTTCTCGATTTCCGGTGACATCGAGAAGGTATTTATCATTCCTGGCTTGAAGACCAAAACAAGGAACATATCTATGTTTGTCCCAAGGCCATTCTATTTGTATAGACTATAGATGTCCATATTGACGAAGTGTAGTGAAGCAAACCAAATGATGCTTGTCTGAGTGAATCGACATAGTGGGATTTCTCGGATTATGTCTCCTGGGCCTTCCCACTTGAGAGACTCTAGAGTCATGTGAAAAACTTTTTATTTGGTTCTCAAAACTATCTCTTGGAAGCACTTGTCTACAATGTGTTCAGGTAACTCCACTTCTCTTTCAGCTTCAACTACACCTATGCTCTATTTCGTTAAAGTGGGATTTATTCAGTAAAATGGGACTAGGTACAAATTTTCAAGTATTTGAAAATGACGTGAAATTATATGTTTTTTGTCCAGGGGCTAGACATATCTGGGGCATGGTGACTAGCGCGGTGACTTTGTGTCCAGTCTGAGTCCATCTGGTTGTATAATAAATCTCACTGTCAAGGTGAACAAGCCGAATCTGAAGCTAAAGAAGAGCGATAGCATGCGCGCACACACTATTTGTTTGTTCATTGAGCGTGTGGTGAGCTTTCCAAGATGAACGTCATTCCTATTAGCCAGACATATAATTTAATGGTGAGAACATTTAGATATTATTCAATGTTATCTTTTTCTAACGAATCTAATTGTGAAGGTGTAGCAAGAGGCATTGCTAGTCTGGAGAAGTCATTTAACTCATTTGACCCTTAGTGTATTTTCATGAAACTAAATAACATTCATATTATTAAGGAATTTCTCTAATACCTTTTTTTTACGACATAGAGGCTTGCATTTCTTTCAAAGGTGATTTAGTAAAAGGCCTGAGGGCACATGCCATTCTATTTCTCAAACCGGTATTAAGATATACTAGTGCAAAGGGAAAAAGGTATTTGGTGATCAAGTAAATGGCATGAGGGCACACGCCATTATAAGCCTAAGCGCTAGTGGACACCTCCTTTTTGGTACTCTCAGCAGTACTATCATCCTTCTCCGGGTCAGTTGTTTTGCTTTGGATTGTTGTCTCTAATGTTACTGGGGCGTTCTCGATAGTTGTTAATGTTGCCGTTTGTTCAGAAAAATGATCACCTGGAGTATAGTACGGGGAGTTTGGAAGACTTATATATTCTACATCTTCACCTATCTCCTTCCCCGTCTCCTTTTCTGCCTCACTTACAGATTTTGTGCTTGCCATGAGAACGCTCTTCACCCTAAAATATGGAGTTCGTTGTGTTATAAAAGGAAACCAACACACACGCTGCAAGGGAATGATGGTACATAAAGCACGTAAGCCCACAATATCGGTTTATGTGCCATTAATATGGGCCACACGCCATATTATTAGATTTATGCACATGTGATTGGTAAATGCATATGTCACATCATCTTTGTTTTACCTCACACACTATATCAGGCCTAATGAACCATATCACATGTGCGCACATGCTATATATATGGAGAAGTCTTATGCAAGGATAGAAAAATTCAATGCATGATTGTGGAGAGCAATGGCATGAAGCCACATGCTAAATAACATTTTAGAGAAAGAATTAAAATAAAAACATGCAAACAGTACTGAGTGGACCAAGACTTAGAAGTGCACAATTGAATGAGGTATTTCTAATAAATATTTCACTCACCTCATATAGGAATGGCTACCACTCTCAAATGGCGTATCGCCTCATGCCATCACCTCGCAATTTGTTATAACAATCCGATGAATTCATATTCGGCTTGTTCACCTTAAACTTTAAGTAAGATTTGCTAGAACAATTAAGAATTTATACTTGTTATTTGTATCATCTCACCTAGGAATGGCGTAAGGCCACATGCCATCACGCCTCCTCTGATTCAGATTCGGATTGTTCACCTTGAAATAAAATACATTAGAAACTTAGTAAAGGAATATTAATAAATCTCACCTTGAACCCGGGTTATGAATGCTCTTGCTGCATCTCTTGCATGGTCTGGCAAGGTGATGGTGGCACTCTGCTTCCGCATCCAACCATGCACAACATTATCCACCGATATGCTCATGCTGGGATCCCTTGGATTCAGCACCCATCTCTTTTCTAGGCAATCCTTCGTATATCCGGAACTTGGCTTGAACCACTCCACAGTTACATTGAAGGAGTTAGTTTCCGCGTCCTCCTCTGCATCAGTGATGCAGCGCCCCACCCATATCATTTGTTTTTTATTACTGGGTCTGACAAGCACGACCATTCCTTTGCAGACCTGTACTGGATTGAATGCTGAATCCGGCTTCTTGTTCCTCGGCCCACAATAGTGATCCTCAACATCATTATCTGTCACTACATTTCCAGAGGACATTGTTCCGCTACTATCTGGTGCTCTGGGTTCTGGCCAAAAGGACTCTTCCAATTCTTTATATACAACCGGCCCATTTTGGATAGTAGATATAATCTTCTCCCAGTATTCGAGCAAAGGCTTGCACCTCTGAAAATAGGATTCTCCACCAAACACCAACCCCCTCTTCCAGAAGGCAATATGCTGTCTAATCCCGGCCACTATACTTTCCTGGTCTTTGAGTCCATCCGGGTGCATCGGCCGTGGGGAACCCTGAGGAATCATAGGTTCCCCTGTTATGGGATCTCTCTTGAAGAGTTCAATGCTGTCCACTGGCAGCCACACTGTGTCCCATTCTCTCATCTTGTACCTCATCACTGGAGCATCGTCACACATGCTGAAATGAAACTGAAGAGGCTTGGAGTGGCCAATCAGCGTTTCGGATCCGTCCCTAATGTAGCCTCTTACAAACCCCTTAAAGTCTGGAACCTCTGTCACAAGTGCAGCTTCAACAGTGCCTTTGATGCAATTTTGGAATTCATCGTAGAGTTGTGGGAGGGTGAGGACATTGGATCGCCGGAGGGACTCTGCCAGGTGACTGAACATGGCATCGACGTCTTCATGAGTGTGCCCAACCATGAGAAAGCCAAGTGTAACCGTTTCAAATATGCCTTTGGCAACAAGCATCGCCAAGTACGCGAAGACGTACATGTTTTTGTTCTCACTGCCAGCATTGTCTGTTTGGAGCAGAAGATGGGGTGGAAGGCCACATCGGCTGCAAGAACTTCCTTGAGATTCTGCTTCATTTGGATGAGGCTGTGCATTCACCGACCGACCAGCCTCGTCGGAATGGCATGAGGCCTCACGTGATAACCCTACAATCTGACGGCCAACATATTCACTGGGATGGCATGGGGCCCCACGCGATACTGCAAGCCTTTGCTCCTCCTCCAGCTGAACCCTGTATGGGGTTCGATCGACAAGGGCCTTATGCAAGGGTTGGCCATTCAGCTCAGTCTGCGCACTTTGCAGAGACCTTAAGTGTTTTGCTAGGGACGCAATCATCATGTTTGCACCCCCGCCACCCCATAGAGGTACAAAGAAGTTCCCATAGTTCTGGGCACCATGCCCATGAGCGATTATGCCAAACAGAGACATAGGCAGCTGCATGGATGAAGAGATTGCCTTGGGGGCAGGATTGAGTCGAGGTAAGCACGTCTTTTTGTGGTCCATTTTGTTGTGGATGATGCAGAGGTAAGAGTCAAGTCTCTCCATGGAATGATAATATGCAGTCCTGCAGCTTCTCTGCTCGATGTTGTGGTCGAGCCGCCTTCTAACCAACGTCTCTCGCTCTTGAGCGCTGCAAGAATTCTTCGACAAAGCCATTTTGATAGCAGTGCACTCGTCACACTTTGAAAAGCTGGAGTACTTTCCTATACTCACATCCCTAAACCTGTTGCTCCACAATCTACTAAATCTAGATTGGCTCAGCTTCCTGTAGCCATTACTCTGGAGTTCCCGATTCACATCTTCCAATATGGCCCCCTTGGTATACATGGAAGGGAGAACTCGTTGGGTGTCTCGTGTTCCATCTTCCAAGAGGCGGGTTTTATGTGGTTGCTGCTCACTACATGTCTCGACAAACCTCTTGAAGATTGCCTCTCCATATACAACATGACCCCTGGTTTTGTGCGTACCGTCGTTCCCATGGACTGCCTGTTGAACCCTTTATTCCTCGAACTCAGTTTTGATTCTGTAGAATGTGGTTCGAGGGACTCCATAAATGATTCTCCATGCCTTCATGCAGACCAAACCCCTCTGGAAGACCATGCCCCCCACCTGATGTTCTGAAGCATCAACAGATGACCGTAATGCCTCATACACAATTGCGAGCTGCCTTCCAGGACAATGTCTTGTATCTTGCTCTCTCCTCTTCAATAGCATCCCAATCAGCATGTTGACAGCACCTCCTCTTGCAACAAGCAACTGTCGAGACCATTCGAACCTCCATCGCCATTTTCTGCCTTTTCGGTTCGTTCCTCAGATCCCTTTGGCTGCGCTTTAGGAAGGTGTACTTTCTTTTCCCATGAAGAGATGTTCTGTCATCAGTTGTAGTGGTGTTTGATTGTGAATCCTTCACATTCTCAAACACTAAGTGCCTCAATTTCCACCGCACAATGCTTCCAATAGTCAGACTGTTTTCTTCTGTGTCAACAACCTCTAAAATCGCAACTCCAATATCATCCCAGCCCAATTCTTGATTAGCAATCGCATCTCTTGGATCGACAACTGTGGCTAAGCCCTCAGCTACCACCTCCCCCTCGGGGTTGTTTAGAAACACCTTCGCCTGAATCCATGTAGCACGGTTCTTAAGATCCACGGAGGGAACATGCGTCGCACTTGCGCTGTCCCCAACATCTGCTTTCTTCTGAAGATTTTTCAAGGCAACAACAACATTTACCCCAACGACCATCTCTCCTTGTTCAATAGCGACCACATTCCCATCGAAGGCAGTCTCTACTGATACAGCAACATTGCCTTCCCCAAGCCTTTGACAGTGTATAACAAAGTTCCGATCCATAGACACAAGGGTCCCTTTTGCAACTCTCTTCCCACCATTCAAAATGTAAACCTTTTCCCCAACCCTGAAAGCCATTCTGAAAGTGCAGAAAAGAAGTTAAGACCATACAAAAAATGATTGGAGAATGGCTTAAATCATAACATACCAAACAACCTCAATAGCATGAGGCCACATGCCATTATTCAAACATGCTATTGACACCCACGTGAAATTTCGCATTCACAAAATTGGCATGAGCCCTCATGCCATTAGTGGTACCACTAATGGCATGAGGCCTCACGCTATCTTTGGCCCCTGCTAACCTGTTGCTATATTCCTTTTGCCTTGCTGCAACTGTATATATTTTTGTGTGCGTGACTAGTCACCCATACAAAAATATATACAGTTCAAAAGGAATATGGCAATAGGCTAGCAGGGGCCAAAGATGGCATGAGGCCTCATGCCATCTTGATATACACACAGCTGCAGGCAAGTAAAAACATACATGACAATACGCTAGCCATGAAATTGCAAGGGCCCAAGATGACATGTGGCCTCATGCCATTTCTAAATGTGGTCCTAAGCCATTCCATGGTGAACATACCAGGAAGCACAAGTGCCGAATATCAAGAGGAAGCGGTAGCCACACCAAAGACAGTGCCGCTCGCAACACCGCAACTGCTCGTAGCGCCGCTCGCACAAACTGCCACTCACATAAACTGCCGCTCGCAATGGCACTCGCAATGCCGCAACTGCTCGTAGACGCATAAACCACAGCTCACAACGCCGCTTACACAAGCAGCGCTCACTGCGCTCAGCGGAACCAAGAACACGGCGCACAAAAATGATAGACCTAGGAATGAGTTCGAGAATTCAAAAATAACACACGCTTGAACGTCACATCAAATCCTCTGACAAACCAGATCTTATAACTCCTCTGACAAATTTCAAACTGAGTAGCTTCTAGACTTTGCTGTCGGAGGTTGAACTTTGTCACATCATGTCCTTGCCTCGATCCAGCTGTGCCATGTCAGTGATTCGAACTTTGCCATGCCATGTCAGCGATCCGCGCCAAGATTATTCGCCGTGTAAAGGAATAATTATGCTGTGTGTGTACGTCCATTTATGGCAATATAAGGCCACACGCCATTCAAAGAATAATGCTAGTCGAGCATTTTTTGGTGCATTTTTGGGTTCAAAATTGCATGAGCCCACACACTATAAAGTTTACCTGTACCAAAAATAGAAACAGCTTTATTTACTTGGGAATTTAAGTGGTTGAGGCATTTTTAAACTTACAAACACATGCCCTACTTACATTCCTTTGGTTGCTTAAAATTCAAAAATATTATAAACCTTTCTTTTTGCATTTTCAATGTTTTCAATTATGGTTTTTGATTTTCGCAGGACCAGTGTAGTAATCTATTTGCATCCCGTCATGTTTATAGCTAGCTTTCGTTTGTCCCCTTCGCTAGCCTAAGATACATCTGCTCGGCATCTGCCTCTTACAGCATTTGCCCAGAAAGGGCATCTTTCTTCACGCAGCATTTGCCACATGTTTAGGGTTTAGGGTTTAGGGTTTAGCAATTCAGTAGCTTGATAAACATGCAAATACAGAACTTGATGCAAAATCCTTTCATATGTCACAATGCCCCTAGGACCATAAACACATTTCAATAGAGAGGGTCCTTTCATTTCATAACTCCTTACGTAGATCTTGGTGAAACCAGAGTTAGTGAAGTTAGTTTCTTGTGATCCCGCATCTGATTGTGATGTCCCTTTGCAGTGTCGATGGAAAGGTCAATGCACACCAAACTGTAAAATCTTGGAGCAAAATAACGGTCGGATCTATGGCAAATGCCCCTGAAACATTGTAAGGCTCATGTGGTCTCATGTGGTGTCCGATCGAGATGCTTCTTTGCAGGGTCATCAAGAAAGACATTGTATACCATTCTGTAAAATCTAGTTGCGATCTAACGGTTGGATCTCCAGAAAACTCAAAAAAATCTCGCGCGTGTCAGAATATCCTAGGAATATACTCCTATGTGCCCCTGAAAATGGCATGTGGCCCCACGCCATTCAAGAGATAATGCCAGATGACGCCGAGAATTTTTTGGTGCATTTTTTGGGTTCAAAATTGCATGAGCCCACACGCTATAAAGTTTATCTTTGCCAAATAGAGAAAAGTTTATCTGTGTCATGTGAGGTAGTTACAGTCCTTTGTGCTCGGCATCTGCCTCTTGCAGCATTTGCACTGAAAGGGAATTTTTCTCCATTTAGCATTTGGCCCTGAAAATGGCATGCGCCCACACGCCATTCAAGGAATAATGCCACAGGATGCCTGGATTTTTGGGTTTAAAATGTTTAGGGTTTTTTGGGTTTTTTCAAAATATTTTGGGTCCAACGTTTTTTGGGTTTCTTTGGTTCAAAATTGCATGAGCCCACACGCTATAATATTGATTTGAGAGAAAAATAGAAACAGATAGAATTTCTTTATTTAGCTGAACATCTGCCATTTTTGGAAATACAAGATGCTTTGGAATATCCAATCATGCATGGTATAAATATAGCGAGGGTATTAAATGATATCCCAATCATGATCTTTCTTTTGGATTTCGCGTGCATGCAGTCCAAGGAATGATGACGTTGCGGATTTCTTTTGGATTTTGCGTGCTTGCATGCGCGCGGCAATCTAGAAATTAATGGTGGCGCCCAAGTCCGAGGAATGATGATATGGCGGGATTACCAACCGTTGTGACATTTCCCGCGTGTGAGGTTAGGTTTTGCATTTTGCTTCGTACTCGCGCTCGCATCGCGCTCCCACTCGCGATCACGCTCACATTCGTGCTCATCTACCTTCTCTACAGGTTTCTCGTGTGCATCGGCGTCCACTCGCGCTTGCATCACACTCGCGCTCGCATCGCGCTCGTGTGCATCGGCGTCCACTTCAAGACACACCCAGTTTGTAACTTCGCCGCCAACTCCGCCGCCCACTCCGCCACCCATACGCAGCCCACTTGGCGTCCCGGGAGATTTCAGCGCCACTCTCCAACTGTAAGTGGCAGAGTAGCATTGCTGCTATGATCCGCTGCACACACAGTGCACATTCACCAGCGAGTCCGACCTCGATTGTCACGGCCTCCATTCGGCTTCAAATGGTAAGTCTTTTAGGCCAAGTAGAAAATGGCATGAGGCCACATGCCATTTAGTAGCAACATTGGCATGCACCGATTGGGCTCTCGAGTGCAGTCCGGTTACAGATGGCGTGTAGCCTCACGCCATCTTAGGATGCAGCCTCAAGACATCTGATGCAGTGGTGAATGGCGTGTGGCCTCACGTTATTTCCAGCTGCTAGCTTTTCATCTGTCAGCTCTAATTGTTGTGCATTTCTGAACAGGCGAGGAATTGCGTTCTTCTTCCAGCCACTGTCAATGTGGATGCAGAGAAGGGGGAGGAGCTCACCAGTTGGACTTTCGGGATGGAAGGCGAGGATCTGAGGCTGTACAACATAGATGGTGGGAGAAAAGAATGCATGGGGATCCTCATCCAAGTGACAGACACTCCATGCAGTTCCATGCAAGAATATGGATTGGCACTTGTGGTAGAGACAGCGTCCGCCTTCAAGATCCACCTTGCACATCCTAGCGGCTTCCTGGAGGGGGGCAGCGGCTATGAGGAATTCCTAGAGGGAGCTAGGGAGAGGTTTTCCAGGAGGCCCACAATTTCAAAGACGCTGCGGGTCTATGAAGATCATATGGAATCCACGGACCTCACCTACGGTGATGTTCAAAAACTATATTCCAACATTGAGCCGTTGAGAGTGCCTCCAGTTCGCGAAGCAAAGGGGAAGGGGGTCGATTTGGAAACTACCCCGAAGCAGAAAAGGGTGGTCAAGCTCAAGCCGACGTCCGACTCTCTTGCTCCAAAAAAGAAGCTACTCGGTGATGCCATTGCCTCGGGTTCGAACACTACACCCACCAAAAAGAAGAGCCGCAAAGAGCAAAAAGAGCAAAAAGAGGCAGCAAAAATCGTCGCAGATAATAGTACTTGTTACTATTCCAACAAAGTATATACAATCGACGTGAGCCGTATCGACATCCAAAGCAAATACAACCACAGGCTAGTATCTGATGAGTGGGTGGAGAAACTGAAGTAGAAGATGCTGGCAAGTCCAGTAACACCCGACATCGCAGACATGATCCCCTACTACCGAACAATGAAGGGCGAGACGAGGTTTCCAGACTTGATCAATAGGAAGGTGTTGGACGATCAGAACATCCAGTTCTATGCCGTCTCCGGGCAGCATTCTAGCTTGGCGATGCAAGAGATAGTTGTGGATATTATGGTGGGCGAGGAGGTGAAGAAAGTCTTCAAGACAAGAGTTGTCCGCCTGATAAAAGGCAACTCGCCCCTCCGATCTATCATATCCATCTCCCACGCGCAGAATGTCAAGCAAGAAACGTGCTACAAATCGGGTCTGCACGAGACATTGGCACGAACACGGAAGCTCTGGGTTCAACTGAAGAAGCCACAAAAACCAGGACAAGGACATGCACTAGCAACTAGCGCCTGGCAGGTAAGCCTCGTTGCATGTGGCATAGCATGTGGCCTCACGCCATTTCCATTGCAGGAATTCTCGAGTCTTCTCTCGAAAACACTGGGGGTCAATGACACACTCAGCATCCATAACATTCTACTCGCGACAAAAGTTGTTTTTGACAAATGGGTAGATGTGCTGAGGAGGTACCATGACGGGGAGTTGCTAAACTCAATGGGTGTGGAGGACGGCCGGAAGCCCAATGATTTGAAGCTCAACGCCTTGCATTTCTCGCGGTCTCTAGACGACGATGACCTTCTGACAGTGGCTAATGCTCTTCTACGTGGTGAGGTAGTCTTCAACAAGACCAAAATGACTCCCGGCCATATTGTGACATACGAGGACTTGTGCACGACTCTGAGAGCTCGTACGCTATTGAAGGATTGGATCTTCGAGCAAGTGGCCGTGGAGAGGGTGAGCATCGACACCACGCAAGAGATGATGGAAGAGCTGGAGTTGTCAAATGAAGACATCGACGACTACGTGAAGGGGGCCCCCAAGTTCATCGATCTGCTGCGGGATACCACGAAAAGTAAAGCTGAGAAGTTGGATCAGTATCCAAATTTCATTAAGAGGGATGTCGACCGCCGGCTTCAGAAACAGCTCGACCCCGCAGTAGAGGCCTATCGAGAACCTTACCGGGTATACGTGAATTCGGATGAGGATCAAAGGTGGAGGAGCATCGTTTCCCGCGGAGATGAGCAGGTCAAGAACATCTTTTGTGTGATGGACTTCACAAACGAGGAGATCACTCATGCAGACGAAGTCAGCTCCATCATTGACTTAATGGTGGGACTTGCGGAGGTGGAATCTTTAGTCCACTATATGATCTACGACTCCGAATCCTATCACAAGTTCTGGAAGGCCTTGAACGAGGTGAAGGCTCGGTTGAAAGGCAAGGAGATGCAGGAGATCCATAGGATAATGGCTAAGAAGAAGATACCGACGAATGTCCGCATCTTCACACTCGCCCTTGTTATTGGTCCTGCAGCAGAGTGGGACTAGAGTGACTTCCCAGCTTCGTTCGACAAGGCCGATCGAATTGATCAGAAGGAGGTCAATTTACCCGTGCCTGAGGAACTGAAGACGGCTATGGAGCTTTCGAATCCAAAGAAAGCTCCAGGTGCAGCATGGGAAATGCTCAGCTGGGTCTTCAACGCAATAGCACCTGCTTCTGACTCCAAGGGCAAATGCGTTGTCGAGTACAACTGCGGCAGACTATTCTTTCGAGCCGCACTACTCAAGGGTGTCCCGTGTGTTGCGGTGACAAACTCCATTGAAGAGGTGACTTCAATGAAGCACATAATTACAGTTGCCAAAGAAAAACAGTATCTTCTCTGCGAACCTGGTGAGTACACACTTTAAGTTTAAATGTTATCTCACAAGCTCTGTATGCAGGAGCGTGGCCACCCCCAGATGCTGAAACGGCGTTAACAGCTACTGTTGGGCCGAGCTCACAACCTGCACAAGGTAAGGTCACGTGAAGCCTCACGCCATTTTGACTATAGATCGTTGTGAATATTCAGACACGAGGACTGAAAAGCGCACTGGTGGCGCGTCGAAGAAGGACAAACAGACAAGCAATAGGAAAAAAGGGGGTACAAATTATATTTGCAATGGCGTGTGGTCTCATGCCATTCCTTGCAGGAGACACTTCTTCAAAGGCAAAACAGGCAAGCACCAGCCAAGCTCAAACTGACAGTGGTCATAAAAAGCGAAAGCACGTTGGACAGTCGTCGGGATCAGAGGCGTTTGATTCGAAAAGGAAGAAGGGCAACGAAAAGATGATAGGTAATGCCTCGCGGTCACCACCTCCTGACTCAGATTCCTATGGCGGACTCCCCTTCCCCAATCTCAATGGAGAGGTACAATGGATGAGGGATGCTTTTCAAGTCAGGGCCACGTTTTTCTCATCTCGTCGTCTTCAAAGGGTGCAAGAACGTGCAGAAACCATGTTAAGACAGTCGGGTGAGGATACGGTCCTAGGTCACGCACTAAAACAGGCTATGGATGTCTTGTATTTTGAGATGGAGACTCGGCCAGATGATTTTCCCAAGATGGTCCTGGAAGAACAAGCCATCCAGCCTGAGCAGCCTATGGAAGAAATGCAGGAGGGGGATGAGGAGCCAGAGAAAGATAATGAGCAGGAAGAGCAGAAGGACGAAGAGGAGGACAAAGAAGAGGAGGACGAAGAAGAGGAGGATGAAGAGGACTTGGATGGTCCTCACAATGGTGACGATCATAATAACGACGACGACGATGATGATGACGATGGCCAGCCTGAGGTGGCCAAAGAGCAGCGGAGGAAGGTCATACAAGACAAACCATCAGGTAAATAATAGTACATCCATTCCTAACCTTTTACCATTTCTAACATTGTCCATGTAGGTTGCAAAGCAAATGGTAAGTAGAGATTATTCAGTTGAATTAAGATACAAACTCTAGCCTTTAGTGTCGAGGAAGGATAGTGCCAAGCAAGGGTCAAAACATATGTCCAATCCTTCAGAATCAGCAGTGCGCCCAATAGCAGTTGATGGTAAATACAGTATAGTCGATTCAATGTGCTAATGAGTTTGTTTTTAGTAGCCAGTAGGGAGGATACCATCTCAATCGAAGGGAGATATTTGGACATGCATATGGATCCGCCAGTGGACTCTACTTGCCTGCAAGAGTCATCAGAGCTGGTGGAGGCTACTATCCATATCAACGCCAAGCAAGCTGACCACGCTCCACTTGATGCTGCCCATACCACTGAGTCAATCTTGTCCACATATCCAACTGACGGTGACCAGGCGCCATTGGACCCGCATGAGGCCACCCCAGCCGCCGAGCCGGTCGTATCCTCATTTCCAACGGACTCAACATGTGCCCAATCGTCTGACTACGCGCCGTTGGAACCTCCCTACACCGCCCCTGCTGCCTGTTCGGTCATGTCCACTTTGCCAACGGAGGCACCAGCTGAAATGGCGTGTGATCACACGCCATCGGAACCACCCCATGCCACTGTTGAGCCAGTTGTACCAGAGTCTACAGCTGAAATGGCATGTGCCCACACGCCATCGGATGCGATTGACCCCACATTGCAGAGGAGAGTATTTCCGCCCTTCACGTTTCCTCGACCAAAACCCTCTGAAAGACCATCGGGAGCACCATTCGCTAATATTGTAGATGGTAAAATTGACTTGTACCATTTTTTATGCTGACGCATTTCATTTCAGAGTCACGGCGAAAGTACTGTATCGTTTTTGATCTGAACGGTGTCCTTTTCTCCCATGAGCGTGGCTCGTCCTCGAATGTCACTGCACCCTCCAAAGCCTGCGGTCGCAAGTTGGTCAAAAGAGACAGATTCACATTAATCACACGGGAGAAACTACGGGATCTAATAATGACCATGCGACACTTAAAACAGAGGGCCGGGTTCAATTTGCAATTGGGAGTTTGGACATCCATGATGCGCCACAATGCATTAACGTTGCTACAGATGATGCACGATCAGACGCGAGTAATATTACCATTTGACTTTCTCCTAACGCAGAAGGATTGCTTGACTATGGTCCATGTGAGGGGTAGCAAGCCCATCTTCGTCAAGCCAGAGGCTGTAGTGATGAACCGGACCGCTAGGTCAAGTGAAATCCTCATCATCGATGACTCGCCGATTAAAACTGCAGCGAACACACATATGCAGTGCACCCCATCTCTTGCAGTATGGAAACTAGGGAGAAGAAACCGTATGTTCTGGGGGACCTTGCAAAACGGCTTGGAGCGATGGTGATAGAGAACCGGCCAGTCCAGGAGGTGGCTGCAGAAATCAACCAAATGGCAGATGGAACGGTATATCAGAAGCCATTTGATCGGACAGACACCAGTCATCATTTATGGCATGTATATTGTCTAGCCAAGCACTATCCGCATCTCCATAATTTGCTCAACCGGATGGGTTCTTCGACCACTGAACATGAGCGTGGACGTATTAGAGAAGAGATGGCATTACTATTGGGTTTAAATCCTGATAGTGTGGAGAGTGATGAAATTCCAAGATTATTGTATAGGCGTTGGAGGCAAAAAATAACAGTCTGAGATGGCATGTATTTATTTAAAAATGTAACTTATTATGGCATGGGGTTCCATGCCATTGTATTAATATGAAAAGATAATTCTTTGAGAGGATTTGCATTATACTAGAAGTGTTACAGCATGTTATTGGAAGTCTACGAAGTTGTTTTATTAATAAGGGGAAAGTAAAGATTGAATGGGGACTTGGGCTCCACCTAGACTCGGAGCAACTGAGCCAATATTAAAAGGATGGAAAGAAATTGGACGACGATAACAAGGAGAAGAGAGAGGTGAAGCAGTGGCAGGGGGAGGAGAAGTGATTGAGTAGACATTTCCTTGTTTAAAATAAAATGGCATGTGCCTCAATGCAGTTGAATTTTGTTATATTTATATACTATATAAAGGTTTGGAAACCTTATTTTACAAGTGGGATAATGACAATTCCCACTTTAACGAAATAGAGCTTATATGCTAAAAAAAAAAAATGACTTTGCTCAACAAAAGGTAAAATTTCTCCAACATATGGTAGGCAAGGATGGGCTTAAGGTGAATACTGAGAAGGTCCAAACAATCCAGGAATGAAACAACCATCGAGTTAAGGGCATTCTTGGGGTTATACAATTACTACCGAAAGTTTATTAAACACTATTCAAAAGTAATCCTACATTTAACAGACTAAACAGGAAAATAGAGGATGGTATGAATAGTAGAATGTAAAGTAGCATTTGTCCACCTTAAATGGAAGTTGAAGAAGGCTCCTATGTTGGCATTACTAAACTTTAGTAAAGACTTTGAGGTAGAAACAGACACTTTAGATTTTGTATTGGGCACAATTTTGAAGCAAAACAACCATTCAGTAGTATTCTTTTTGAAAAAGTTGGACAAGGCTCAACAAAAGTGGCCTACCCACGAAAAAGAATTGTTTGCGGTGGTCAAGGCGCTTAAAGAGTGGCAACATTGCTTTAGGAAATAGTTTAAAGTTTACACGGATAATGTGGCAATGAAACACTTCTTATCACAGCCCAACCTGAGAGGGAAATAAGGTCGGTGGGCCAATGTTTTGGCCAAATTTGATTGTGAGATTTTGTATAAACTTGGGAAGAGCAATATTGTGGTAGATGCTCTAAGTCGAAACACAAGCTTGAATTTTGTGATATCCAACACAACATCAACCTTTTGGGATGATGTGTAGATAACATCTGAGAATGATGGTTTAACACAAAAAGTGTTGCTAAGGAACCAAGAAGTGTAAGATGCTCACCAAAAAGACAAGCCACCCACTGAAGAAAAGACTAGAAGAGTGTTATGATGGACCTTTTGCAGGATATAGTGGAGTGCTTAAGACAATGGGTTTACTCAAGAAAAAATATCACTAGCCAAACATAGCTAAGGACGTCCAAGACTATGTAAAGACATATCCAACATGTCAACAAGTCAAAGCTATGACTAAGGCTAGTGGGGCTTGTTACAAAACTTCTGAATTCCAAATCGTCCGTGGAAATGCTTTACAATGGATTTTATCATGGGATTCCCCCTAAGTGAGGGGTTTGATGTGATATTTATGGTGGTGGACTAGTTTTCGAAGATGGCACATTTCATACCACAACAGAAGTGGATGCAAAATATATGGTGAAGCTGTTCTTCAAACAAGTGGTTTAAGTGCAGGGAAGGCCAAGAAAAATTATCTCATATTGAGATAAGATCTTCACTAGTAAGTTCTGAAGAACTTTTCTAGAACAATATTGCATCAAGTTGAAATTCAGCATAGTGTATCACCCACAAACAGATATTTGGTATTAAGTTAAGTTTGAGGCAATAACACTTCTTAACAGATGGATAAACGAAAAAGGTGAATAGACAGATAGAGGATTATTTACGATGCTATGTCTCTAGAGACAAGACTGATTGGGTAAGTCATTTGGAACTTGCAGAAATGTGCTATAACAACTCATTACATTTGAGTATCGAGGTGAGTCCATGGGAAGTCATCAATAGGCAAGCTATTGAAGATCCTGTGGAACTCGGTGTGGCCGAGTATCATGGAAAGTTGCCTATAGTGAACAATAAAAGACTCAACATTTGGAATTTAGTAAGGGATTCCTTGGAACAGGCTCAACAAAGGCAAATTAAATATGTGAACCATAAACATCTAGACATAGAATTCTAACATAGGGAAAAGGTGTGGCTGAACACTAAGAACCTAAAATTACCAAGTGGGATCAACTGGAAGTTGACCCAAAGGTAAAATGCATGTATTCCTGAAAATGAACTGATCTTGAATTCCTTAAGTAGGTTTGCAGGGCCTTATGAAATTGAGGCTCAAATTGGTAAAGTGGCTTACCACCTCCAACTTTCTTAGGAGATGGGGAAGATGCACTTTATGTTCCACGTGAACTTCCTCAAGCCGTACTTTAAGGATCCACTTTACAAAAACCAAATAAAACCTTTACCTAAGGTCATCCAAGGGGAAGAGGAATACGAGGTCGAGGCCATTCTTAATGTGCGTATGAACAAGCGACAAAAACGTGAGGTGAGGGAGTTCCATGTGAAGTGGAAAGGATTTCAACATTGAGAAGCAACATGGGAACCCGAGGAGAACCTAGAATCTATTTGAAAAATTGAGTAATATTATACATTGGGACATGAAGGCACGCCAAAAGTAAGCTAATTAACATGGCTTAACTAGGTTGACCAGGCATAAGGAACTATGCCCAACTCCCCACATGGATGTCAAATCTGTAGACATATTCTATGGAGGTTGGGTTCGAATCCCAACCCTTTAGTAAAGCAAGGCTTGGTTCAAGTCCCAACCCCATACTAGGGTGTGGTGAGATGAGAGGTATAGGGACATCTATACTCCATTGTCATGGGCTTTTGGCCGGGGAGGCTAACTTAGGTATACCGCTAAATGGGGGGATGCCCCCGGAGACATGGTCAACAAGTTGTAGGATTAAAAAGAGATGATCGATGTGGGTGTCGAACTTCTTTTATGGGTGGTGTAGTTGTAAGGAACCAACACGAGGTGTTGTAGGATAAAGGATCCCTGAAACCACAATTGAAATGATAAAAAGTTTATCGGATGAGACCGAGTTTGAGACTGAGTTTAAGATTAAGTCCAAGACCAACTCTGAGACCGAGTTCAAGATTGAGTTTAAAACTGAGTTCGAGACCAAGTCCGAGGTCCAAGATTGGGTCTGAGACCGAGTCCGAGACAGAGTCCAAGGTTGGGTCCGAGATCGAGTCCAAGATCGAGTCCAAAACCAAGTCCGAGGCCGCATCCAAGATTGAGTCTAAGATCGAATATAAGATTGAGTTTAAGATTGAGTCTAAGACCGAGTTTGAATACTAATATAGGTCGTGGGGTGAAAGCCCAAAGTATGTGTCTCCCATGGGGGAAGTTGTAGGGGGTTCCAAAAGTCTAGTAGGGATAATGAGGTCTGAAAACCAGTCTTAAAGCTAGCAAATTGAAAAGGTGTAACACATGTGATCATGGGATAAGATTTGGATATACTGTCACCGTGGATCCTTGGAACCTTGGGGGATAAATGGGGATAAAATAGCCACTAAGGGCTCTCTCATCAAGCAATTGCCCCTTTTCTAGTTGGTTTAAGAGGAGAGAGATAAGGTGCGCTACCGTTGGTATCGGAGCAAATGGCACGGGTTCGATTCCCATTGATTAGTGGCTACTTAAAAATATAATATACCCTTGAGCAAGATATATTCCTACCCCTAAATTTGAAATCGTACGTATTGGACATCCATGCGTATGTCCTTCCTCTTGTGTGGTGTATCCACGGACGAAGGTATCCACCGTGGGACTTCGGTACGGGTGGATGACTAGTTGCCTCACATGGAATAGTTGGTCTACACAATGGAAGGATTGGTAGATTGAGTGCAGAAATGGAGGTGCTGATTCCCTTTGGCTTAATAGGGGTTCCTAGTCAATAGTCAATGAGGACATTGACATCTCTGAAGGGGGGGTGAGTGTAGCGCATGTGATCATGGGATGAGATTTGGATATACTGTCACTATGGATCCTTGGAACCTTGGGGGATAAATGGGGATAAAATAGCCACCAAGGGCTCTCTCATCAAGCAATTGCCCCTTTTCCAGTTGGTTTAAGGGAAGAGAGATAAGATGCGCTACAAAAGGAAAAATTTATGGCTTACATACAACTCCCATTATCATCTATCTATGGCATATAAAGTGGATAACTAATCTATTTTCCCAATCTTACGGTATATGGTTTGTCTAATAGGCTTCTTGCTTAGTGGAAGGGACCATATTAGGTGTTGCAGCAAGTTAGATCATAAGTTTATAAGGTTTGGCATGACATCCAATAGACCAATCCTCCAAAAATTGTGTATGTGCAGCGGCTAAAACACTTTATACAAAGGGTTCAAGAATAACTGGCACCGCTTATAGATTCACTAATGTCTCCTCCTGATGTTCCTTTAGATCTCAGCCCGTCCAAGAGAGAACTTTGATTGTCTTCCATCATTCTGAGAAGAAGGGATGATGTGAGGTCCAAGTGTACAACTACAATGCCATATACTAATATTAGCATAATGGGATTTTGATAGCTATCAAATTGATTTCAATCCAGACCATTCATTCTTATATATAAGCTAAGGTTTTGGGCTAATTAACATTTCTGTATTCCATTTCCATATTTTATGTTTTAAATATATCCACTAAGACTTTATAGGTTTTGTTTATGCAAACCAAAAAACTCAACTAAAATGTATATAAAGTTGAACAAAAACTACTTCAATATCTTCATTAGCCAAAATCCTATACCATTCTAAAACTAGACTCTCAAATTATTGCCAATTGTATATTATAGAGCTGCAAGATTTTATTAATAGTGATGCTTTAGAAGAGTTATCACAGCTTTTTTATACCTGTACATCCCAATAAACCACCTTAATCCAATTCACACCCTAGTATAGATATCAAGGCATCACTTGTCCAAAAGTGATGGAATGTGTACCTCCCCAAGTCCCTTGACCTCCCTATTTGGGACATCAACCACATGGACCACGACGGACACGACCTTGAGCTTTAGTATGGCTCTGGCCCCCTCAACCCCTACCTCTCTGCTCTTTTCCAATTTCGAGCATGGCAAAACTAGACACTATGGTTTTATAGAGAAAACCCAGTTGACAAAGGTAAGGATAATTTAATTTAGTTAATTTAATTTAATTTAATTTAACTAGAATTTATGGTTTTATAGAGAATAAATAAGTAAAACCCAGTTGACAAAGGTAAGGTTAATTTCCACATAGGGAATCTTGCTTAAATCGGAAGACTAAGCTTGTTGGCCCAAGAAATGCTCAAGAAAAGAAGTGAAAAACTCAAAATAGGATCATGATGTTCAAAGGCAAAAAATTGCTAATCTAGACAACTAGGATGTGCCAGAGTAGAAAAGAGGGAACAAAAGAGAAAGTAGACACACAGCAAAACAAGATGGGAGGGATGGAGCAAGCTAGGAATCCCGAGACAATGGCTAGGCGGCAGATAAATGGGAATTCCAGCAAATCGACAGCACATTTGGCAATATCATAAAAGACACTGGGCATAGGAAATCCAAGGAATGATTTAAAGGAGGGGAAAAGGGGCATAACTGCGAAGATCTTGGCAAATTAGCAGAATATGAGGATAGAGAGGATGACATCCCCATCCAATGAGTGGGAAGTGAAGGAGCTGGACCGGTCACTATTGAAAGAGAGGGGAAGAAGGACAGAATGACACATGGAGATGCATGGGAAACGATAGGTAGGTGATCTAAAGAAGGGATGTGTGGTGGTGTAGTATCTAAGGAGAAGCCGAAGAAGCCGAGAAACCCATCATATGGACTGTCAATGTGGACAGGAAAGGACGTGGAACAGAGCACATCAAGTTAAGAAGTGACATGTGGCATCTAGGGTCAATGCTATTTAAAGGGGACTTGTCAATTCAGAGGGCATTGTTTTCTGTAATAGATGAGGGACAAAGAGAAGACAAAAAAAAGGGGGTGAGAAAGAGGGAAGAGAAAGGGAGAAATCAGAAAGAATCCCTGAAAGGGAAGAGGTGCAAGGTAGACAAGGAAGGGAAGGGTTGGGAAAGTAGAAAGTAGGCAAGGGGCAAAGGGAAAAACAATAGTCAAAAGGAGAAAAGGGGGAAAGCAACGGGGGAAAAATGCCACAAGCCAAGACAATAGTGAGGATGAGCACAGCAAGAGGGAGAGCCAAGGGAGTGCAACTGTCGGAAGTTTAGGATTAAGACCCAAAAGAAGTATTGGTAGGAGAGGTATCATCAGTCAATGTTGAGAATAAAAGGTAGACGAAGTCAAGCAAAGACGAGGGAGTGCCCCTTCTAAGAGCACCCAGAAGGAACTTTGTGACCAAATTTCTAGGGAAAGGCAAGGAAAATCCAGCAGCAAAGGTGGAAAAAGAAAGCATTGGGAAGGAAGTAGGGGTGGCATCTCCTGCAAGGATCAAATGACAAGTAAAGCAAAATTGCCTATTGGACAAAGGCCCTCTGTAAGCAACCAAAGAGAACGACTCGAGAGACGATCCATAGGGGTTCAAATATAGAAGGAAAGGGCCCATGAATAAGAGTGCACCCCCTTTTCCAATCGGTTAAGGGTCTTGGGATATTTGGGGTTAAGCGTCCTTGGGTTTGAATAGTACTGGGCTGGGTGACCTCTCGGGAAGTCCAAACTCAAGAGCTTACATTTGGTATCAGAGAGGTCTCGGGTCCGACTCTGTTGGTTGGCTAGGGGAATTGCACCACATGTTGATTGACATCTGGCTGGTCCAGTTTGCTCCCACTGGGCTTGACCTGAGGGGTAGGGTGTCAAGAGAGCGGGGCTCCCGCTGGGCTTGACCTGAGGGGTAGGGTGTTAAGAGAGTGGGGCTCTCGGGAGAGCTGCGGCTCTCAGCTTCCGTTCACAAGGGCGTGAAGTTGTAGAGAAGCATGGTGGATTGTAAGCAACCAAAAGGAACGACTCGAGAGACGATCCATAAGTGCTTCTTTACTGGCCTTTTCCAATCGGTTAAGGGTCTTGGGATATTTGGGGTTAAGTGTCCTTGGGTTTGAATAGTACTGGGTGACCTCTCGGGAAGTCCAAACTCAAGAGCTTACACCCTCCTTGTTTCAAAGAAATTCAAGAAGTAAATAAAAGGAAGGAGCAAGAGGCCAAATGCCTGGCAGAAGAGGATGCAAAGAAGCTGCTGGAAGAAGAAGTGAGCCAAGAAAGAGAAAAGGCCAGTAAGGAAGCACGAGAGTAGGAGGCTAGACAGGAGGGACCAAGGGAAATGGATCTGATAACATGAACATATGAAGCACTGATTAGGCAAGAAATGTGGAATAGGATGAGGGAAGACAAAGGGAAAGGGAAATGGGAAGAGGTAGGACAATGGGAGGCGTAGTCTTCAAAGGAGCTCTAGGAAGAGTTAACTCCAGAGGTCGAGATATCCCCAAAAGGGAAGAAAAGGCCGGAAATAGGGTACCTACTGTCATAGTACTCAAAAATGTTTGTGTGCTCAGATGCACCCATAGTCCAGTTTGGACCACCCCTAGTGAATATTGAAGAGATAATGCCACCCAGAATGCCACATGGGCCAGCAAACAATGTGTTGAAAGTGGACCCAGAAGAGTTTATAGAAGAGCTGTAAAACTGCAAGTGGGAAGGGCCAAAGAAACTATCCATGTGATAGTGGAAGGAACGGTCCCAGCAGGTTTTGTGATAGCGGACTAGATATGTGCAGCATTGGCATATCACAATGTGATAGTCACAATAGTATCGGAGGATGTGAAAGACTTAGGCGAAAAATAGGGGGGGGGGCAAGGCTCAGGAGTTAGGCGAGGAGCAACAAAAAGCGGCAAGTGGCTTGGAACGGAAGAAATGGGGAGGCTAGAGTGGAAAGAGATACAAGAGAGAAATTGGCCTCGAGTGGGGAAAGCAAGAAGCTTCAAATCAAAGGTTAGGAAGGCTAAAGACTGACAGGAAGAGTCGTGGAAGGACATAATGGGGAGGAGGCAAGGGGATAGGGCCTGGAAGTAGAGACCATCCAAGATAAGGAAGAGCTGCCTCCACAATAAACAACATAGAGAGCTTGTGGGCCTGAGCAACAACAATCATGATCAAGATCAAGAATGGAGGATGTTGCAAAAGGGATATGTCCACTAGGTTTTACTCCCCTGAGAAGAGCCATTTCAAAGTAGAGCTCCTCCCAAGTTTCTGGGGGAGTGGATCGACAATAGAGTCAGCTATGCACTAGAACAAGATAATGGCCAGACTCTAGAAGATATATTGGTGTACAACTTCAATTGGAATCTGCAGAGGTTCTCGATTCGAGAAGATCATTTCATGGAGTAGGCACCGAACTCATTTAAGTTATGGGGAACTATGAAAATCCTATTTGCATGGCCACTCCATTCAATGGGACCATATCATTGGGTGGAGAGATAGTGTCTTGGCAATGTCCAAGGATTCTAAAATGTTTAACATCAATGTACGGACATGGAATGTGGGAGGACTAAGAAAGGAGAGATCAATTGTGAATAATAAGAGAACAAAGCTTAAACAATATCTTAGATAAATAGGAGTGACTCAATGTTTTGACTTCTTGTGTGTGCAAGAGCATAAAACTCTCAAATGTGGACCTAGTTTATAAGTTTACAAAGGGAAAATATTTTTGGAATTTGGCAGTCTCATATAGTGGAGGTACACTAATAGTAGTAAAAGGATCATGGGAATCCTTGTGTGAAGATCATCCAATACTGATACCGAGTAGAGCACAGTGTGTTCAATTTAGGATTGGGGATATGTTAGTGAGCTTCCTGAATGTGTATGTGCCAATAGAGAGCTTATCCAAAAGGGCAGATTTTTGGAATGAGTTAGTATGCCAACTACCTGCACAACCCTTGACATGGATGGTCACTAGAGACTTCAACTTTATGGAAAAAGAGTTAGACAAAGAAGGGGGAGAAATGAGAGATAAAAGGACAAAAAGAGAAAGAGCAACGTGGGCACAAGTAGTGTTTGCACTAGGGCTTGAAGATACTTACAATATCCCCGGTTTTATGCAACACCAACTAAGGTACACATGGCAAGAACACCAACAACAAGAAATCCAACAAAGACTAGATAGGTTTTATGTGTCACCCAAGCTATGTCAAAATAGTGGAAAGTTGGATATTACCATAGGATATAAAGATTTCTCAGACCATAACTCAATATCATTGACTCTCCCCATCTTAAAGAGGTGGGGAACAAAGAGGCCTCCACCAATATCAAGAAAAAACTTTGATGATGGGGAACTCAATGGATACATAAAAGAAAAGTGGAATTAGCAAGGGGGAGGGGATTTGCATAAGTTCATGATAAAGATAGCCAATGAAATCCGGAAAAAAACACAAAGCAAGCGAAGAAAAGTTTTCCACAAAGTGCAAGCAATAAAAAGGAATATCAAAGTTATCAAAAGACTAATCAGGCTTAGACTGCAAGATGCAACATTAAAAACGTAGTTAGTAAAGAAGCTCTATTTCGTTAAAGTGGGAATTGTCATTATCCCACTTGTAAAATAAGGTTTCCAAACCTTTATATAGTATATAAATATAACAAAATTCAATTGCATTGAGGCACATGCCATTTTATTTTAAACAAGGAAATGTCTACTCAATCACTTCTCCTCCCCCTGCCACTGCTTCACCTCTCTCTTCTCCTTGTCATCGTCATCCAATTTCTTTCCATCCTTTTAATATTGGCTCAGTTGCTCCGAGTCTAGGTGGAGCCCAAGTCCCCATTCAATCTTTACTTTCCCCTTATTAATAAAACAACTTCGTAGACTTCCAATAACATGCTGTAACACACTGTAACACTTCTAGTATAATGCAAATCCTCTCAAAGAATTGTCTTTTAATATTAATACAATGGCATGGAACCCCATGCCATAATAAGTTACATTTTTAAATAAATACATGCCATCTCAGACAAAGCTCCATAGCCGTCTTCAGTTCCTCAGGCACAGGTAAATTGACCTCCCTCAGATCAATTCGATCGGCCTTGTCGAACGAAGCTGGGAAGTCACTCTAGTCCCACTCTGCTGCAGGACCAATAACAAGGGCGAGTGTGAAGATGCGGACATTCGTCGGTATCTTCTTCTTAGCCATTATCCCATGGATCTCCCGCATCTCCTTGCCTTTCAACCGAGCCTTCACCTCGTTCAAGGCCTTCCAGAACTTGTGATAGGATTCGGAGTCGTAGATCATATAGTGGACTAAAGATTCCACCTCCGCAAGTCCCACCATTAAGTCAATGATGGAGCTGACTTCGTCTGCATGAGTGATCTCCTCGTTTGTGAAGTCCATCACACAAAAGATGTTCTTGACCTGCTCATCTTCGCGGGAAACGATGCTCCTCCACCTTTGATCCTCATCCGAATTCACGTATACCCGGTAAGGTTCTCGATAGGCCTCTGCTGCGGGGTCGAGCTGTTTCTGAAGCCGGCGGTCGACATCCCTCTTAATGAAATTTGGATACTGATCCAACTTCTCAGCTTTACTTTTCGTGGCATCCCGCAGCAGATCGATGAACTTGGGGGCCCCCTTCACGTACTCGTCGATATCTTCATTTGACAACTCCAGCTCTTCCATCATCTCTTGCATGGTGTCGATGCTCACCCTCTCCATGGCCACTTGCTCGAAGATCCAATCCTTCAATAGCGCACGAGCTCTCAGAGTCGTGCACAAGTCCTCGTATGTCACAATATGGCCGGGAGTCATTTTGGTCTTGTTGAAGACTACCTCACCATGTAGAAGAGCGTTAGCCACTGTCAGAAGGTCGTCGTCGTCTAGAGACCGCGAGAAACGCAAGGCGTTGAGCTTCAAATCATTGGGCTTCCGGCCGTCCTCCACACCCATTGAGTTTAGCAACTCCCCGTCATAGTACCTCCTCAGCACATCTACCCATTTGTCAAAAACAACTTTTGTCGCGAGTAGAATGTTATGGATGCTGAGTGTGTCATTGACCCCCAGTGTTTTCGAGAGAAGACTCGAGAATTCCTGCAATGGAAATGGCGTGAGGCCACATGCTATGCCACATGCAACGAGGCTTACCAGCAAGGCGCTAGTTGCTAGTGCATGTCCTTGTCCTGGTTTTTGTGGCTTCTTCAGTTAAACCCAGAGCTTCCGTGTTCGTGCCAATGTCTCGTGCAGACCCAATTTGTAGCACGTTTCTTGCTTGACATTCTGCGTGTGGGAGATGTATATGATAGATCGGAGGGGTGAGTTGCCTTTTATCAGGCGGACAACTCTTGTCTTGAAGACTTTCTTCACCTCCTCGCCCACCATAATATCCACAACTATCTCTTGCATCGCCAAGCTAGAATGCTGCCTGGAGACGGCATAGAACCGGATGTTCTGATCGTCCAACACCTTCCTATTGATCAAGTTTAGAAACCTCGTCTCGCCCTTCATTGTTCGGTAGTAGGGGATCACGTCTGCGATGTCGGGTGTTACTGGACTTGCCAGCATCTTCTGCTTCAGTTTCTCCACCCACTCATCAGATACTAGCCTGTGGTTGTATTTGCTTTGGATGTCGATGTGGCTCACGTCGATTGTATATACTTTGTTGGAATAGTAACAAGTACTATTATCTGCGACGATTTTTGCTGCCTCTTTTTGCTCTTTCTGCTCTTTGCGGCTCTTCTTTTTGGTGGGTGTAGTGTTCGAACCCGAGGCAATGGCATCACCGAGTAGCTTCTTTTTTGGAGCAGGAGAGTCGGATGTCGGCTTGAGCTTGACCACCCTTTTCTGTTTCGGGGTAGTTTCCAGATCGACCCCCTTCCCCTTCGCTTCGCGAACTGGAGTCACTCTCAACGGCTCAATGTCGGAATATAGTTTTTGAACATCGCCGTAGGTGAAGTTCGTGGATTCCATGTGATCTTCATAGACCCGCAGTGTCTTTGAAATTGTGGGCCTCCTGGACAACCTCTCCCTAGCTCCCTCTAGGAATTCCTCATAGCCGCTGCCCCCCTCCGGGAAGCCGCTAGGATGTGCAAGGTGGATCTTGAAGGCGGACGCTGTCTCTACCACAAGTGCCAGTCCATATTCTTGCATGGAACTGCATGGAGTGTCTGTCACTTGGATGAGGATCCCCATGCATTCTTTTCTCCCACCATCTGTGTTGTACAGCCTCAGATCCTCGCCTTCCATCCCGAAAGTCCAACTGGTGAGCTCCTCCCCCTTCTCTGCATCCACATTGACAGTGGCTGGAAGAAGAACGCAATTCCTCGCCTGTTCAGAAATGCACAACAATTAGAGCTGACAGATGAAAAGCTAGCAGCTGGAAATAACGTGAGGCCACACGCCATTCACCACTGCATCAGATGTCTTGAGGCTGCATCCTAAGATGGCGTGAGGCTAGACGCCATCTGTAACCGGACTGCACTTGAGAGCCCAATCGGTGCATGCCAATGTGTAAGCGACTAATTTTTCCATTCTGCTTTAGTCACTTAACCGCACCTCCGACCACTTGGAGGAGTCTCACTCACAACCTCCGTAAGTCCTATTTTGGACTTAGGCTTACTAGCCCCGAGAATGGCATTCACTCAACCGCCACTCAACCTATACACTTGGTCCAAGTGCTCCACGTGTCCGATCCCATGACCGACACCCTAAGGTACCACCAACATATCAGCCTGTTACGCTAAGGCCATGTCCATTCACCTTGGTCACAACAATGGTCTGACACCACCTGCATCCCAGTCCCGTCACTCAAATACTGGGCTATCCATCCACGAGTGATCATCCCAGATCCACTCCTTAGCATCCTTAAGATGCCCACAGACATGGGGATTAGCCTTCCCCAATATCTTTGTTCCAGTCCCCATCAAGTCCCTTTTCGTCCTTAGCCGTGCTCGCCAACACTACCACTGGATCAAGGCCCACGGGCCCGACCACTAAGTCCCACTGTCCTCTAGGACTTCCTCCCTGTGTGACCGTGTCCTTGGTCACCACACCAAAGGACTACTCCTCTTCCTTTCCACAGTCTGGGACTTTGGGACAACATTTCGGAACACCGTGGCCCTACGCGGGCCTCATGGGTACTCTCCCTGCCTTTCGCCTTTAGGTGCTCTAGCCATGGGCTTAGAGCGAGGTTCCATTGAGCCACACCAGGTATCCAAGTAAGTAGTGCCACCCACACTTGGACTGGGAGCATCGGCCAGACGATCTCCCGAGGGAACTAGAGCCGGCTCTTGAACACTTCACCAAGCTACCCCGCTTGTCGGTCTGTGTTCACTCTAGTCTTGGACTTCCCAGTGGGCAGCTCATCACCCAACATTGGGTCCGGCCTTCCTGGGCCAAACTGGCCTTTCCTGGCCCAACTGGCTCCACTGCAGTCCTCCCCCTACTATACTTTTGGAGCTCACCAAACCCTCCAGGGTCTGGGAGACGAATGCTTTGGGCTTTCACCCTCTCAGACTCGGACTCGGACTCGAACTCGGACTCGGACTCGGGCTCGGGCTCGGTCTCGGCCTCAGCCTTGGTCTCGGTCTCGGTCCCGATCTCGGTCTTGGTCTCGGTCCCGGTCTCGGTCCCGGTCTCGGTCTCGACTTCGGACTCCATCTCAGGTCCATCTCGGACTCCATCTCGGGTCCATCTCAGACTCCATCTCGGACTCCATCTCGGGTCCATCTCGGACTCCATCTCGGACTCCATCTCGGGTCCATCTCGGACTCCACCTCGGGTCCATCTCGGACTCCATCTCGGACTCCATCTCGGGTCCATCTCGGGTCCATCTCGGACTCCATCTCCGGTCCATCTCGGACTCCATCTCGGACTCCATCTCGGACTCCATCTCGGACTCTGTCTCGGTCCACCTCGGACTCCATCTCGGACTCCGTCTCGGTCCTCCTCGGACTCCATCTCGGACTCCGTCTCAGTCCATCACGGACTCCATCTCGGACTCCGTCTCGGTCCATCTCGGACTTTATCTCGGACTCCACCTCGAACCCCAACTCGGGTCCATCTCGAACTCCATCTCGGACTCCATATCGGACTCCATCTCGGTCCATCTCGGACACTTCCACGTGTCATGTGTTGGTCCTTTTTGGGTCCCTTTTTGGAGCCTTGCTTATTGGTTGCCTCGTGCTTGCTCCTCGAGCACTTTGTTGGGAGTTCCACTCTTGCTCTTGACCTTCCAAGTCGGAGCTTTTACTCCAAACGTGTTACGCTCGTTTGGCTTTCACTTCGGCCACTACCACGTGGTGCCCTTCCGGCTCCACTTTGGGGCCTAGGGATTTTGTGTCTCAGAAGTCCACCACCCATAGACGAAGTTCGATGTCCTCATCGAACGGTAAACCCTTTTATAAAGTAACACCCGCAGGTATTACCATTTCCATCCTTGGCACCCAGCCAATATTTGTCTATGGTTGTACTCTGAAAGCTTACCATGCCTTGTCCATCCTCTAAGGAGCATAGCCTCCCTGACTTAGAGGCTCATTTGACCACTTGTGGTGGTTCTCTCCTTTTATTGGTTTAGTTCTCACTAAACCTGTTAGAGACACCTTCTCTAACTCGATCCCACTATACATTCTTGAGTGGTCTCACTTTCATCGATATAACCCTTGCACTTTGGAACTTTTAATTCTTGACTCCTCGAAGTCAATTTCCTGGGTGTCTTTGACACCTTGCATTGCACCTATTGTGCAACTCCACTTCCCCATCTTAGGAAGTCCTATACTCGAGGGCAACATCATCCTCTCTTCGATTTCATGCCACCTTTGGCACTAAATTCCGGTTATCATAATTTGTGCTAGGGCTTTCCACGGCCCTATCTTTTGGCTACTTTGCCGCTCCCTCATTTGGAGTTTTTACTTCGCCAAATTGGAGCACTTAGGAATCCATCCTTGGAAGTCCACTTCCTTTCCCACAAGCCATTAGCATCAAACACATTAGTGTTCCTTGGCTAACTTTGTCATTTGGATCCCTTCTATTAAATTCCATGGCCCAAACTTGGCCACTAGTCCTTTGCTCCTATCCTTGATTGTTGCACCCAACAACGCAGGATCGCTACCTCCATTTTTGAGGTATCCCTTCAGTTCCATAGCAAAGACTCTTCTTTGCCAAGTCTGGAGGATGTTCACTCCTAGTACGTCTCTTTAGCATCTTCTGCTATGAGCTCTATCCACAGCCCAACTTCGTGACCCTCCCATGGGTCTCTTATAAAAACTACTTTCCTTGGACTCACTATACCATCGCACGGACATAGCTTATTTCCCTTAGGTACCCTTCCCACTTGATCACTTTGACCAAGCCACACCATCTTAAATAGTTCAAATCAACATTTTGAACCAGGAACTTCCTTCCTTAGCCAACCAAGGACCTTGTCCTTATTTGGCCATAAGATCACCTAGTGATCTCACCTTGGCACCTTAACAGAGTTGCCAAGAGGTATTTGGTCTTCTAGACCTTCAAGTTGTTGACCATAACCCCGGGGGCATCCCCCACACTTGGCGGTGCACCCAAGCCAGCCCTTATGGCCAAGGGTTCATAGCAACTGAGATTAGGTGTCCCCATCTCACTCACCACGTCCTTGGTGCCACTTGCACCAAAGCGTTCAAGTTAGATATGCTGAGCTTTCACACTAAGCAATCTAACCGTGCATCATGACTCCGAGGCATCCCTCACTTGGCGGTGTGCCCAAACCAGTCTCCCCACTGAAAGTCCATGACCACCAAAATATTAGTGTCCTCATATTCCAAACCATCACCACGCCCTAGTGATTTGGGACTCAAACCCAAGCACTAGAGGGTCGGGACTCGAACCCAACCTCTGTATATGCATCTACGGATGGCATCACACCGGATGCCTGGCGTGACTCCCCACGCCGGTGCACCAACATGTACTTAAAGCGCGCTATAGATCACAGCTTAGGAACCTAGTTCCTCCACACTGCCAAGTCCTCTCGCTTGACAAATCTGTGATCATGCATGGACTCCTCCATGCTTGGCCCCATGGCCCACCCTTTTTGAAGTTATCACCTTCAACTAGGGTATTTGTTCCCCCGACTTGCCAATCTCGCTTGGCAAGTCCTCCGACCACTGTAATATGGTTCCTGCATGAAAGTCCTTGACCATCGACTTTCGTTCAAAGCCCCCTCTTTGAACACTCGGGAACTACTTCCTTAACCTTGATAACTTTGCCTCATGGTAAGCTTCAAGACTACGCTTCTGCTGCGCCACTCTGATTTCGCGCGTTCCATGAACCATTTACACTTGGCCTTTCTAGGTACTAAGCTACCTAGAATCGTCTTTGGGAACCTTGAAGGAACTCCGTCCCTTAGCTTGCTAAGGCCTCCATTTTCGCAAGCTTTATAGTTGCCATATAGTCTAACATGGACAATTCCATATTTTAGACTCTCCATGGCATCACGGTTGCTAGCAACAACATCCTCGAGCACCCTCTTGATTCTCCACTCCCAACTTGCATAACCACCGTTGGATATGCCCTTCGATTTCTATGGTTCAGTCCCATCCCAATACTACTTGCCTTTTGGCCCCATATGTTTCCTTTGGTTATTCTCCTCCAGAGTAGGAGGATAGCTTTGCACATTTTACTATGCCTTAGCAAATATTCTTAGGGATGAACCTACCCGATAGCTTAGGGAGTGGTTCCTCAATCATGGGCATGCTCACCTTATAATCCCACACATTGGGATTAACGTTGCTACTTATGGGCCTTTACATGCCCATCACTAGCCTTGCCAAAATTCCATTTTTGGATTTGTCCAATTCGGGTAGACAGTCTTCTCCTGTCTCCACAACCTTGGACATTTGGATAGCACCTACTATCCATCATTCGCTAGGGACTTAGTCCCTTGGGCCTTATCTTTTGCCCTTGCGACACGAAACACCACCTCCTGGTGTTCTAAAGTGTTTGGGTGTCCCAATGATGGCCTCCTGACAATGAGCATTCTCGTTTACGACATTGACTTACTATATCGCAACATAAGCAATTTATCACCCAAGAAGTCTTGGGTAGCTACCTTCTACCCATTTAACCAATTATCTTGCACCTTTTGCTTAGTTGCCCCATAGTTGTCAAGTCCTACCACTCATTGCTTAGTGCTTCCACACCTCCATCATTATCTGGGTCACCACACTCCAACTGCATGCCTTCCAGCTTAGGCAATGCCATTCCTGCTTCCGTTGGGATTCCCTTGGCAAGGGGTTTTTATGAACCCACCATCATAAACTCAAGGTATCACACCTTGGCACATTTGGTGTCTCCACACCATCAGCCCCATGAGCCTACCCTTATGACACTACTCATTAGTGTCTAGGTCTTTGCCAAGACCAATATAGTTGCTCCTCATGCTAACTATCCGTTAGCACCGCACCATAGTGTTTGCACCCAACTCTAGGCCAAAGTTGCTTTCTTCTGGAAACATTTTTCCCACAACTTTAGTATGGCACATTCTGCCATCAATAAGATACCTACTGTTCTCATACTTGGATCTTATGATCCTCCCCATACCTCATGGCTACCATACACCTCGGTCCAAATGCTCCAACCAATCCCTTAGGACCATTCCCTGACTCCGCTTGAGTCATCCAGCATTTTGGACTTTGCTAATCCAACAACCTGCGAGGTCTCAGTCTTAGAGGTGCCAACTCACTAGAATACAACTTTTTGTATTCATGTCCTACTTACAAGGACAATCTTTGCAAGTGTTACTCTGACACTTGATGATTGTCTTGGGGCTAACCTTTGCCCCTTATGACTACTTGTCCATGTGATGAGAATCGCAACTCATCTTTAAGTACACCCCCAACTCCTTGGGTTGTTCCAGCATTTACTAGAGGTAACCCCGGCTACCATTTCAAGGACTGGTGCCCTCTTCTGTATTTGACCTCCCACGGTCAACAATTCCAGTCTCAAATTTATGAGTACCAGCCTCAACCATATAAGGGTAATCTTGTGACTCCTTTATTGTTTTTGGAGTCTGCATCTTCCCCGTGATCCCAACTATAGTTGTTTACCACAACTACATTAGCTCGTTTGCTGCATCAAACACTCATCTGGATCACATCCTCAGCTCTCTGAAGAAACCCTTATACTGTTCCCAAGATCCCAAAGTCGTTCCCTTACTGGCCCTCTTCCATCCACCACATCGTGCACAAGTTCACGCATGAACTTGAGTGGAGAGCCATGTCCTCTCGACATACTACTCCTCGAGGATATGTCCATATCTAGGACCTTCCAACTCCAATACAAGTGGTGATATGCTTGGCCACCAATAAGAGTCGGACTAAGGAACAGCTCCGATACTAAGTTGTAAGCAACTAATTTTTCCATTCTACTTTAGTCACTTAACCGCACTTCCGACCACTTGGAGGAGTCTTACTCACAACCTCCGTAAGTCCTATTTTGGACTTAGGCTTACTAGCCCCGAGAATGGCATCCCCGCCACTCAACCTATGCACTTGGTCCAAGTGCTCCACATGTCCGATCCCATGACCGACACCCCAAGGTACCACCAACATATCAGCCTGTTACGCTAAGGCCATGTCCATTCACCTTGGTCACAACAATGGTCTGACACCACCTGCATCCCAGTCCCGTCACTCAAATACTGGGCCATCCATCCACGAGTGATCATCCCAGATCCACTCCTTAGCATCCTTAGGATGCCCACAGACATGGGGATTAGCCTTCCCCAATATCTTTGTTCCAGTCCCCACCAAGTCCCTTTTCGTCCTTAGCCGTGCTCGCCAACACTACCACTGGATCAAGGCCCACGGGCCCGACCACTAAGTCCCACTGTCCTCTAGGACTTCCTCCCTGTGTGACCGTGTCCTTGGTCACCACACCAAAGGACTACTCCTCTTCCTTTCCACAGTCTGGGACTTTGGGATGACATTTCGGAACACCGTGGCCCTACGCGGGCCTCATGGGTACTCTCCCTGCCTTTCGCCTTTAGGTGCTCTAGCCATGGGCTTAGAGCGAGGTTCCATTGAGCCACACCAGGTATCCAAGTAGGTAGTGCCACCCACACTTGGACTAGGAGCATCGGCCAGACGATCTCCCGGGGGAACTAAAGCCGGCTCTTGAACACTTCACCAAGCTACCCCACTTGTCGGTCTGTGTTCACTCTAGTCTTGGACTTCCCAGTGGGCAGCTCATCACCCAACACTGGGTCCGGCCTTCCTGGGCCAAACTGGCCTTTCCTGGCCAAACTGGCTCCACTGCAGTCTTCCCCCTACTATACTTTTGGAGCTCACCAAACCCCCCAGGGTCTGGGAGACGAACGCTTTGGGCTTTCACCCTCTCAGACTTGGACTCGGACTCGAACTCGGACTCGGACTCGGACTCGGGCTCGGTCTCGGCCTCGGCCTTAGTCTCGGTCTCGGTCCCGATCTCGGTCTCGGTCTCGGTCCCGGTCTCGATCCCGGTCTCGGTCTCGACTTCGGACTCCATCTCAGGTCCATCTCGGACTCCATCTCGGACTCCATCTCGGACTCCATCTCGGGTCCATCTCGGACTCCACCTCGGGTCCATCTCGGACTCCATCTCGGGTCCATCTCGGGTCCATCTCGGACTCCATCTCGGGTCCATCTCGGACTCCATCTCAGACTCCATCTCGGACTCCGTCTCGGTCCACCTCGGACTCCATCTCGGACTCCGTCTCGGTCCACCTCGGACTCCATCTCGGACTCCACCTCGGACCCCAACTCGGGTCCATCTCAGACTCCATCTCGGACTCCATATCGGACTCCGTCTCGGTCCATCTCGGACACTTCCACGTGTCATGTGTTGGTCCTTTTTGGGTCCCTTTTTGGAGCCTTGTGTAAGCGACTAAATTTTCCATTTTACTGTAGTCACTTAACCACACCTCCGACCACTTGGAGGAGTCTCACTCACAACCTCCGTAAGTCTTATTTTGGACTTGGGCTTACTAGCCCCGAGAATGGCATCCCCGCCACTCAACTTCGTGCACTTGGTCCAAGTGCTCCACGTGTCCGATCCCATGACCAACCCAAGGCACCACCAACATATCAGCCTGTTACGCTAAGGCCATGCCCCTTTACCTTGGTCACACCGGTGGACTAACACCACCTGCATCACAGTCCCATCTCTCAAGGACTGAGCCATCCGTCCATGAGTGATCATTCCAGATCCACTCCTTAGCATCCTTAGGATGCCCACAGATATGGGGAATAACCTTCCCCAATATCCCTTTTCCGGTCTTCACCAAGTCCCTTTCGGCCCATGGTCGTGTTCGCCAACACTACCACTGGATCGAGGTCCACAGGCCCGACCACTAAGTCCCACGATCCTCTGGGACTTCCTCACCACACGACTATGTCCCTGGTCACTACCCCAGAGGACTGCTCCTCTTCCTTTCCACAGTCTGGGCCTTTGGGACAACATTTCGGAACACCGTGGCCTTACGCGAGCCACTTGGGTATTCTCCCCGCCTTTCGCCTTTAGGTGCTCTAGCCATGGGCTTAGAGCGAGGTTCCGTTGAGCCACGACAGGTATCCAAGTAGGTAGTGCCACCCACACTTGGACTGGGAGCATCGGCCAGTCGATCTCCCGGGGGAACTAGAGCCGGCTCTTGAACACTTCACCAAGCTACCCCGCTTGTCGGTCTGTATTCACTCTAGTCTTGGACTTCCCAGTGGTCAGCTCATCACCCAACACTGGGTATGGCCTTCCTGGACCAAACTGGTCCTTCCTGGGCCAAACTGGCCCTTCCTGGCCTAACTGGCCCTTCCTGGCCTAACTGGCTCCACTGGGCTCCAACCCCCACACTCTCCCTACTATACTTTTGGAACCCCCCGCAGCCCCCCCCCCCCCTGGGGGACAATCGCTTTGGGCTTTCACCCAACTGCCTGTATTAGTATTCGGACTCGGACTCCATCTCGGACTCCATCTCGGACTCCATCTCGGGTCCATCTCGGACTCCACCTCGGGTCCATCTCGGACTCCATCTCGGGTCCATCTCGGGTCCATCTCGGACTCCATCTCAGGTCCATCTCGGACTCCATCTCGGACTCCGTCTCGGTCCACCTCGGACTCCATCTCGGACTCCGTCTCGGTCCTCCTCGGACTCCATCTCGGACTCCGTCTCAGTCCATCACGGACTCCATCTCGGACTCCGTCTCGGTCCATCTCGGACTTCATCTCGGACTCCACCTCGAACCCCAACTCGGGTCCATCTCGGACTCCATCTCGGACTCCGTCTCAGACTCCATCTCATGTCCATCTCGGACACTTCCACGTGTCATGTGTTGGTCCTTTTTGGGTCCCTTTTTGGAGCCTCGCTTATTGCTCGCTTCGTGCTCATTCCTCGAGCACTTCGTTAGGAGTTCCACTCCCGCTCTCGACCTTTCAAGTCGGAGCTTTTGGCCCAAACGCGTTACACTCGTTTGGCGTTCACTTCGGCCACTACCACGTGGCACCCTTCCGGCTCCACTTTGGGGCCTAGGGATTTTGTGTCTCACACCTTGTTTATTGGTTGCCTCGTGCTTGCTCCTCGAGCACTTTGTTGGGAGTTCCACTCCTGCTCTCGACCTTCCAAGTCGGAGCTTTTACTCCAAACGTGTTACGCTCGTTTGGCTTTCGCTTCGGCCACTACCACGTGGCGCCCTTCCGGCTCCACTTTGGGGCCTAGGGATTTTGTGTCTCACACAATGTTGCTACTGAATGGCATGTGGCCTCATGCCATTTTCTACTTGGCCTAAAAGACTTACCATTTGAAGCCGAATGGAGGCGTGACAATCGAGGTTGGACTCGCTGGCGAATGTGCACTGTGTGTGCAGCGGATCGTAGCAGCAAGGCTACTCTGCCACTTACAGTTGGAGAGTGGCGCTGAAATCTCCCGGGACGCCAAGTGGGCTGCGTGTGGGTGGCGGAGTGGGCGGCGGAGTTGGCGGCGAAGTTACAAACTAGGTGTGTCTTGAAGTGGACGCCAATGCACACGAGCGCGATGCAAGCGCGAGTGTGATGCAAGCACGAGTGGACGCCAATGCACACGAGAAACCTGTAGAGAAGGTAGATGAGCGCGAATGTGAGCGTGATCGCGAGTGGGAGCGCGATGCGAGCGCGAGTACGAAGCAAAATGCAAAACCTAACCTCACACGCGCGAAATGTCACGACGGTTGGTAATCCCGCAACGTCATCATTCCTCGGACTTGGGCGCCACCATTAATTTCTAGATTGCCGCGTGCATGCATGCACGTGAAATCCAAAAGAAATCCGCAACGTCATCATTCCTCGGACTGCATGCATGCGAAATCCAAAAGAAAGATCATGATTGGGATATCATTTAATACCCTCGCTATATTTATACCATGCATGATTGGATATTCCAAAGCATCTTGTATTTCCAAAAATGCCAGATGTTCAGCTAAATAAAGAATGGTATACAATGTCCTTCTTGATGACCCTGCAAAGAAGCATCTCAATCGGACACCATATGAGACCACACGAGCCTTACAATGTTTCAGCGGCATTTGCCATAGATCCGACAGTTATTTTGCTCCAAGATTCTACAGTTTGGTGTGCATTGACCTTTCCATCGACACTACAAAGGGACATCACAATCAGATGCGGGATCACAAGAAACCAACTTCACTAACTCTGGTTTCACCAAGATCTACGTAAGGAGTTATGAAATGAAAGGACCCTCTCTATTGAAATGTGTTTATGGTCCTAGGGGCATTGTGACATATCAAAAGATTTTGCATCAAGTTTTGTATTTACATGTTTATCAAGCTACTGAATTGCTAAACCCTAAACCCTCCCTAAATATGTGGCAAATGCTGCGTGAAGAAAGATGCCCTTTCTGGGCAAATGCTGTAAGAGGCAGATGCCGAGTAGTTACACGGCGAATAATCTTGGCGCGGATCGCTGACATGGCATGGCAAAGTTCGAATCACTGACATGGCACAGCTGGATCGAGGCAAGGACATGATGTGACAAAGTTCAACGTCCGACAGCAAAGTCTAGAAGCTACTCAGTTTGAAATTTGTCAGAGGAATTATAAGATCTGGTTTGTCAGAGGATTTGATGTGACGTTCAAGCGTGTGGGCTCATGCAATTTTGATCCCAAAAAATGCACAAAAAAATGCTCGGCATCATCTGGCATTATCTCTTAAATGGCGTAGGGCCGCATGCCATTTTAAGGGGCACATAGGAGTATATTCCTAGAATATTCTGACACGCGCGAGATTTTTTTGAGTTTTCTAGAGATCCAACCGTTAAATCGCAACTAGATTTTACAGAATGGTATACAATGTCTTTCTTGATGACCCTGCAAAGAAGCATCTCGATCGGACACCATATGAGACCACACGAGCCTTACAATGTTTCAGGGGCATTTGCCATAGATCCGACCGTTATTTTGCTCCAAGATTTTACAGTTTGGTGTGCATTGACCTTTCCATCGACACTGCAAAGGGACATCACAATTAGATGCGGGATCACAAGAAACTAACTTCACTAACTCTGGTTTCACCAAGATCTACGTAAGGAGTTATGAAATGAAAGGACCCTCTCTATTGAAATGTGTTTATGGTCCTAGGGGCATTGTGACATATCAAAGGATTTTGCATCAAGTTCTGTATTTGCATGTTTATCAAGCTACTGAATTGCTAAACCCTAAGCCCTAAACATGTGGCAAATGCTGCGTGAAGAAAGATGCCCTTTCTGGGCAAATGTTGTAAGAGGCAGATGCCGAGCAGATGTATCTTAGGCTAGCGAAGGGGACAAACGAAAGCTAGTTATAAACATGACGGGATGCAAATAGATTACTAGGCTGGTCCTGCGAAAATCAAAAACCATATTTGAAAACATTGAAAATGCAAAAAGAAAGGTTTATAATATTTTTGAATTTTAAGCAACCAAAGGAATGTAAGTAGGGCATGTGTTTGTGAGTTTAAAAATGCCTCAACCACTTAAATTCCCAAGTAAATAAAGTTGTTTCTATTTTTGGTACAGGTAAACTTTATAGTGTGTGGGCTCATGCAATTTTGAACCCAAAAATGCACCAAAAAATGCTCGACTAGCATTATTCTTTGAATGGCGTGTGGCCTTATATTGCCATAAATGGACGTACACACACAGCATAATTATTCCTTTACACGGCGAATAATCTTGGTGTGGATCGCTGACATGGCATGGCAAAGTTCAAATCACGGACATGGCACAGCTGGATCGAGGCAAGGACATGATGTGACAAAGTTCAACATCCGACAGCAAAGTCTAGAAGCTACTCAGTTTGAAATTTGTCAGAGGAATCATAAGATCTGGTTTGTCAGAGGATTTGATGTGACGTTCAAGCGTGTGTTATTTTTGAATTCTCGAACTCATTCCTAGGTCTATCATATTTGTGCGCCGTGTTCTTGGTTCCGCTGAGCGCAGTGAGCGCTGCTTGTGTAAGCGGCATTGTGAGCTGTGGTTTATGCGCTACGAGCGGTTGCGGCATTGCGAGCGCCATTGCGAGCGGCAGTTTATGCGAGTGGCAGTTTGTGCGAGCGGCGCTACGAGCAGTTGTAGTGGTGCGAGCGGCGCTACGGTACCACTAATGGTATGAGGGCTCATGCCATCTTGGGGCTTGCAAGTTCATCACTAGCATATTGCCAATAGTTTCTTTACCTGCCTGTAGCTGTGTGTTTATCAAAATGGCATGTGGCCTCATGCTATTGAGGTTGTTTGGTATGTTATGATTTAGGCCATTCTCCAATCATTTTTTGTATGGTCTTAACTTCTTTTCTGCACTTTCAGAATGGCCTTCGCAAGTGCGACGCATGTTCCCTCCGTGGATCTTAAGAACCGTGCTACATGGATTCAGGTGAAGGTGTTTCTAAACAACCCCGAGGGGGAGGTGGTAGCTGAGGGCTTAGCCACAGTTGTCGATCCAAGAGATGCGGTTGCTAATCAAGAATTGGGCTGGGATGATATTGGAGTTGCGATTTTAGAGGTTGTTGACACAGAAGAAAACAGTCTGACTATTGGAAGCATTGTGCGGTGGAAATTGAGGCACTTAGTGTTTGAGAATGTGAAGGATTCACAATCAAACACCACTACAACTGATGACAGAACATCTCTTCATGGGAAAAGAAAGTACACCTTCCTAAAGCGCAGCCAAAGGGATCTGAGCAACAAACCAAAAAGGCAGAAAATGGCAATGGAGGTTCGAATGGTCTCGACAGTTGCTTGTTGCAAGAGGAGGTGCTGTCAACATGCTGATTAGGATGTTATTGAAGAGGAGAGAGCAAGATACAAGACATTGTCCTGGAAGGCAGCTCGCAATTTTGTGTATGAAGCATTACGGTCATCTATTGATGCTTCAGAACATCAGGTGGGGGGCATGGTCTTCCATAGGGGTTTGGTCTGCATGAAGGCATGGAGAATCATTTATGGAGTCCCTCGAACCACATTCTACAGAATCAAAACTGAGTTCGAGGAACAAAGGGTTCAACAGGCAGTCCATGGGAACGACGGTACTCACAAAACCAGGGGTCATGTTGTATATGGAGAGGCAATCTTCAAGAGGTTTGTCGAGACATGTAGTGAGCAGCAACCACATAAAACCCGCCTCTTGGAAGATGGAACTCGCGACACCCAACGAGTTCTCCCTTCCATGTATACCAAGGGGGCCATATTGGAAGATGTGAATCGGGAACTCCAGAGTAATGGCTATAGGAAGCTGAGCCAATCTAGATTTAGTAGATTGTGGAGCAACAGGTTCAGGGATGTGAGTATAGGAAAGTACTCCAGCTTTTCAAAGTGTGACGAGTGCACTGCTATCAAAATGGCTTTGTTGAAGAATTCTTGCATCGCTCAAGAGCGAGAGACGTTGGTTAGAAGGCGGCTCGACCACAACATTGAGCAGAGAAGCTACAGGACTGCATATTATCATAACAGGATTCTCTCCATGGAGAGACTTGACTCTTACCTTTGCATCATCCATGACAAAATGGACCAGAAAAAGACGTGCTTACCTCGACTCAATCTTGCCCCCAAGGCAATCTCTTCATCCATGCAGCTGCCTGTGTCTCTGTTTGGCATAATCGCTCATGGGCATGGTGCCCAGAACTATGGGAACTTCTTTGTACCTCTATGGGGTGGCAGGGGTGCAAACATGATGATTGCGTCCCTAGCAAAACACTTAAGGTCTCTACAAAGTGTGCAGACTGAGCTGAACGGCCAACCCTTGCATAAGGCCCTTGTCGATCGAACCCCATACAGGGTTCAGCTGGAGGAGGAACAAAGGCTTGCAGTATCGCGTGGGGCCCCATGCCATCCCAGTGAATATGTTGGCCGTCAGATTGTAGGGTTATCACGTGAGGCCTCATGCCATTCCGACGAGGCTGGTCGGTCGGTGAATGCACAGCCTCATCCAAACGAAGCAGAATCTCAAGGAAGTTCTTGTGGCCGATGTGACCCCATCTTCTACTCCAAACAGACAATGCTGGCAGTGAGAACAAAAACATGTACGTCTTCGCGTACTTGGCGATGCTTGTTGCTAAAGGCATATTTGAAACGGTTACACTTGGCTTTCTCATGGTTGGGCACACTCATGAAGACGTCGATGCCATGTTCAGTCACCTGGCAGAGTCCCTCCGGCGATCCAATGTCCTCACCCTCCCACAACTCTACGATGAAACGACGCTAGTCACCATGCCCCAGATATGTCTAGCCCCTGGACAAAAAACATATAATTTCACGTCATTTTCAAATACTTGAAAATTTGTACCTAGTCTCATTTTACTGAATAAATCCCACTTTAACGAAATAGAGCTTAAAGACAAAAGATCAATTGTTCACCCTAAGAGCAGAAAAGATGGAGGCATTCATAAGGTCGGGTCATCTCAAATGGCACATTAATGAGAATGCACTGAACAAAGAATTCTATAAATTCATAAAATCAAAAGTTACGTCTTTACCAATGTTCGGGCTCAAGGACAACCAAGGGGAGATACACACGAGCTTACATGAGATGCATAAGATGGCTGAGACATACTATCAAGGACTCTTCACTATAGAACCATGGATTAAGAAAAGGAAAATGGTAATAAATAAAGTGCTCCAATCTGTGCCTCAAAAAGTAGATGACTCGTCAGCAAAAGCTCTATGTAGAACTTTCACACTTAAAGAGCTAGAGGAAGCAGTAAGAGACTTGAACGATGATAAGATGTTTGGGGAGGATGGAAATGGAATGCCACAAGTGCACTATAAAACAAACTGGGAATGGTTAGGACCAAAAGTCCTAAACACATGGAATGAGGTGATGAGAATGGGAAAATGGCCTCTAGGAGCAATCGACAGAATTATTGCGCTCATCCCAAAAAAGGGGGGGATGCATCTCGAATCAAGAACTGGAGACCGATCTCGATGTTGAACACGCTTTACAAGATCATAGCTAATGCTTTAGCCAAAAGATTGCAACCGATACTACCAAAAACGATACATGACACCCAAAATGGATTTGTAGAAGGAAGATAGTTGATAGATAATATATTGATAGTGTTGTTAACACAAGAACAAGTAAAGGACCAAGGACTAAGATGGCAATAATACTTCTGGATTATGAGAAAGCCTACGATAGAGTGGACTAGTAATTCTTACAAGCTACAATGAGGAGAATTGGCATTCCAATCAAGTTCATAGGATGGATGGCCACCTTATATTAAGGCACATCAAGCAAGGTCACAATAAATGTGACAGTGGGGAACACAATTAAATTACAACAATCAGTAAGACAAGGGTGTCTTTTGCCCCTTTCTTGTTTCTGTTCGTGGCAGATGTGTTAGCACATTATCTAGCAAGATTGGAAGGGCCGGAAGGGTTGGTTTTACCTGGGTGTAGAAACTCACTACAAGATATGGCAGTGACAGCAGAAAATTAGTTGAAATCTAGTGCCTATACTGATGACATAGGAATAATAGCAACAGGCTCCCTGGAAAGCATGAGCAAGGTCAAGGAGGATTTGGATTTTTTTAACTTCGCAGCGGGCTCAAAAATAAACTAGGGAAAATCAATGGGAATATGGTTATCAAATTCAGACCTGCCAAGCTGGGAAGAGGAGTGGGACTTCAAGTGGCTGAAACAAGGGGAAACAACAAGATACCTAGGTTTCCAAGTGGGCCGGGACTATGACCCCCTCCCACAGAATCAAAAAGTAGTTGACAAATTCAAAGATCAATTGAAATTCTGGGCATCATGAAAGTTGTCCTTCTCGGCAAAATGTGTAGTGGCGAACAATATTGTGCTAGGGGTAATATGGTTTCTGGCAGCAACATGGAACCTAGACAAGAAAACATTAAAAGATATGAACAAGCTAATCAGGACATATGTATGGAAGGGACAAGTAACAGTTTCAAAAGGAGGGGCAAAGGTTGGATGGAGCTTGGTCACAAAAGCAAAGAAGGATGGGGGGATAAATATAATTAATATAGAAGAGCAATGCAAGGCTCCATTATTCAAGGTCTTCCATCGAATGTATATGCCCAGAAACCAGCCATGGAAACTACTATTGTACCACCAATTGCTAAAGGTCATCCTTGATAGACTAGAACATAGAAGGCAGAATTGGGGAAAAGATGAAAAGTGGCACTTTGCTAACTGCACCTTAAAAATGCCAAGACCAAATACATTCTCAAAGAAACTATTCAAGTTATAGAAATAATTCAAAGGGAAGATGGGAAAAAGAAAATTGGCAAACAATTACAAAGTTGACCGACAACTAATATTTCTCAATAAACAGTTCCAATATAAAGGAAAATGCTTGGGAGAAACAAGAGACAGAGGAATAAACAAAGTATGTAAGGACGTGCACAGTGCCGGGAGGAGAACATTTGTAGAGGCCAACTCGATGCTAAAAGTGGGAGAAACAAAAAGAAATAGAGACATGCTAAAAGCTTTTTATGGTCTAGAAATCTTGATGCACCAGTTAAAAAAATTTGAAATGGCTTTTGATGACGCATGAAAGTATTGCAATTAGAGTGTTAGGGAAGTTAGAGAAATGACACCAATATGGTGGATAGCCAATGAAAAGGTAATATATATGGCAACTCAAGATCAAGCTAAATGTGTTGTTTTCAATGTTGGTGTGGCCAGTTGATTGCTACCATACAAAGTGCCCGAGGAAAGTATAAGACTGGACATATCAAAAGTAAAGCCCATACGGGTAATAAGCATGGATAAGAAAATAACATTGATAGATTCAACAATAACAAAAAGTTTCGTAGCTAGGCTGTATTGGTTTAGGCAACAAAAATTAAGCAAGTTGGTCTAGGATCCAATGAAATGGAACTAGCAAGGAAAAAAAAAAGGAAGAATTCTTTGCGCATGAGATAAAGTTGGGAAAACAACTCATTCAGCCAAGTAGTGACTCACTACTGGTATCAAGAATGAAGTGAGCCAACATACAAGACATGATACAGCAGGCTGCATTAAAAGGGCTGTGGAAAGGAAGATGGGCAACAAAAAGAAGATACCTTATGTGCTTGATTATGCAAAATTGGCTATCATCTAAACGAAATATACATCTTGCAAACCAATCCCGTGATAAATGTGGGGCAAGGGAGACACAAAGGCACATACTTTGGGAATGTGAAAGTGTACAAAATGTGTGGAGAAGCACATGCTAGTTTTTGCAATAACATTCCCAAAGACAAGTGTGCTTCACGTATGAAGTGACAGTGTGGGGTGAAGCTATTGTAGGAATATGAAATAGAACAGACTCTTGGAAATGGTTCTCAACACGAGAAAGGATGCCATGGTTTGATCAGCTCAACACAATAAAAACAGATATAGAAGGAGTATCCTCAAAGTTAGTGGACTTAATACAAGGAATTATGTTATGGGAAGTGTGGAAAGCCGGATGCAACAGAATTTTTAGCAACAAGCATGAAGAGCCAAAGATGGTGGTGTCATGGGTATGGACTAGAATGATTATAACAGCAGCAGCCTATGTCTTACAACTGGAAAAGAGAGGAGGGTGAAATAGGCTAAAAAAAGCTAAGAAAGAAGCACAAATTTAGCATTTCTTATGGAAGCAAGGGGAGGCAAGTACTCGGGAATGGATGTGGACACCACTAGATGAATGGTTTCAAGTGACATATCTAGGCAGACCTTCGGGATCCAATTCACGAGTAACCCCCATAGATACTTCCATAATAAGCCCTTCTAAATAAAGGCTTTTTGCTGGTTTCACACCCAGTTTTTTGGTGTTTTGCTGAAAAATAAAAAGCCCTATTTAACAAAGGTAAAGTTAATTTCCACGTAGGCATAGCTTTCTCCAATGCCCAGATTACCAAAGCCTCTTTTCCAATGGCACCTTGATTGCCTTCAATTTCTTAAGCATTTGGCTTTAGCAATGAATGGTGATCACTAACATCCTTTTGTAATCCTGGATCTTGCTCTCTTACCTCATGTAACATAGCACAGATCATGCCTATTGCTTGCTCACTACCCTTATCCGTGCCTGCTTTATACCCTAAATTTGTTTGGCACGAGAAGGGGCTCAAGAGTATTGAACGTTGCCTGACATCCACTCTGGTTGCTATGCTGCACCATCTTGAGAGACTGGACCACTTTGCCCATCGTTAGTCTCTGGTTCGCTTCTCAAGCGGCAGCTACCTAATCCATACCATATTGACTCTTTGTTGCCTTCTCTTGATCACTAGGGCCATTCCATCTTTCAAAATATTTTCCTAGATAACTTGTTAGGTGAAGGCAGCTTGGGGACGAGTCAAAAAAGAAAGCATTTGAGAAGGGTTTGATGCTTTAGTTAAAGAGGACGTGTGAACTGAATGAGAAAGAAAGTATGCAGAACTAGAGAGCTTGGCTAACCAACCTGATTTAGTTAAGCCAATCCTAAATTCCTAGTTGAACTTTGTCTTTGGGCACGTGCAAAACAATGATAGATGAAAGTACAGCACATCAAGCTTTTCCCACACTTGAAACTAACCTTGTGATCCAAAGAAGCCTTGACCCTTGTAGCCTCTTCATATATGAGAAACTAGATATTAAGCTGGTGTTAAAAGGCGACCATTGAGTTAACGAAGTTGGACAACACATTGTCGAGAAGTTACAAAGGAGCAACTATCGTACCACATGGATGACACTATAAAGTGAAAAAGGAAAGAAAATATATAATGAATCCTGTTTAGTGTCAGCCACCATCGAGCAGGAGCTACTGGTTGTAAGTTGTTCTAGGCAATTCGATCACAAAGTCTCGAAAGCTCTCATGATATATCCTGTATAGAAGACGCTAAACATGGGATGAGGACTACTTCACTTTTTCTGCCTAGGAAACACACCTAGGCGATGAGATCCAATCTCCATCTCCGGGGTATCTCCATCGCCAGCCACAGCGTCTGATCTGAAGCCAACACAGTCTATACGCAAGCCAATCGGCCAAGCGAAGGCAAGAATCTCCTGATAGAAAGATTATCGAGCTTCGGCAAGAGGGAGGAGTGAAGAGCAATCCATCGCAGGGAGAGAATTGAGCATTGAATAGAGAGAGAAATCCAACCTTCCAGCGCGCACACCACCTCCCTCTTCCTCATCCCGTCCACAAAGATATGAGCTTGGGAGGAGCCCTCAAATTTAAATACGTACCGGCATTTTATCGGTAAAGGTGTAAAGAGCCATTTTGTGCTATGCTCGTCAAAGTGCCATTCGAGGGCATTTGCCGGAATGCCTCAAACAGGAATAAAATTTTCTTAAATAAAACCATCAAAATAGCGATTGTGAGCAAATGTGAGTCATCAAACAACATAGTCTCACACCAACGCAAGGAAGTCTATTGGCACTCTGAAAAGATATTGCTGGTTTCAGCGAGGTTCGAACTCGCGACCAATTGCGTGATGCGCGTGATTTGAATCGTGCCTTTTAACTGTTCTATCTTTCGATCCTCCCGTCCATCGCCTGGCGTCTTCTCCCGGTTTAGTCGCGATTCACAGGGGACGAGAGCAAGCATTTGTTTGATCGAATGCGGCAGAGGGATCTAATCTCATGGAACTCTCCTCTCGGGCTTCGCCCACACGAAGCTGGGGAGCTGTTCTATCGAATGCCAGAGCGGAACATCGTCTCGGCGACCACGATTCTCACAGCCTATTCCCAGATCCCAGCTTGAAGAAGCCGCGGAGTCCATTCCCGGCCATGATCTTGTGCTGGATGATTGCATGACACCAAGATAATGTGTGATGCTCTCCCGGTATGCCCAGAACGGGCATGTCACCGAAGCCAGGCTCCTCTTTTCCAGCATGCCCGAGCGGGACAGAGTCTCGTGGAACGCAATGCTCACGGCTTACGCTCACAACTGTGAGCAAACCTCATCTTTGAGACGCTGCCAGATCGAGGAATGGTGACCTGGGCCGCTGTTCTTGCAGCCAACGCTCGCAATGGCCGCTACCGCGAAGCCATCGACGTGTTTGGAGAGATGAAGCTGCTGGATATGGTGGACGAAGTGTGCTTCGTGTCGGCCTTGATCGCTTGCAGCCGAGGAAAAACCGAGGATGGGCAATGCTGCCTCGTTTCGATGATCGGTGACTTTGTGCTGCGAGGGTCCAAGCAGCACTACAGCTGCATGGTGGACGCGCTCGCGCGATCCGGCAGATTGCGAGACTCGGAGGAGCTCATCGCGACCATGCCTTTCGTCCCGCGTCCGTGAGGACGAGCTTCTTGCAAGCTTGCAAGCAAGCAAAGGCATGGATCGTGGAGCTGCTCAAGCGTCACGGTCGGTTCTCGAGATTGAGGCGGAGAGCTCAGTCGGGTGCGTTTACTTGGGCTGAATCGCTGGCGGAATTTTCTTCCCGTTCTCGATACATGTTTGCGAGGAGCACGTAAGAGGCCGAGTCCTGCGGATTCAAGCCGAGGATCGTCTTGGCAGCGTCGGCCCCAACGTGGAGATTGCTGTAACTCCTGCTAGCTCCTAGCAAACACCTCCAGTCCGAGGCATCCGCCTTGAAAGGCATGGCTTCGATGAGATCTCTAGCCTCGCTTAAATGCCCGGATCGCGCAAGCATGTCTAGGACGCAGCAGTAGTGCTGCTTAGAGGGCTGGATTCCGAAATCCGCCATCATCGACTGGAAGTAACATCGCCCCAGGAAGACTTTCCCTGCGTGGCTGCAAGCTAGCAGGACGAGCACAAAGCAAATCTCGTCTGGTACTACATCGTCCAGTTTCATGGAGTCAAACACAAGGAGAGCTTCGTCTGATTGACCATGGTGGAAGTGAGCAGTCAACACCGCCGTCCACGAAAGAACATTTCTCTCCCACATCTCGTCAAACATTTTCCTCGTTTCAAGAAGATGCCCGACTTGGGCATTTGCAGTGATCATGGTGTTCCAAGACAGCGACGTTTGATATGGAAGCTTCACAAACAAATACTCTGCATCATGCATATTACCGTGTTGTGCCGTTGCGGACAAAATTGAATTCCACGATATCATATCGTGTTCTGGCATTGAATCAAACACAACTCTTGCCTCGTCAAGATGGAAGCATTGGCCATATGCTGATAGAATTGCGTTCCACGACACCAGATTTTTACTGCCCATCTCGTCGAAAATCTGCCTTGCTCGCTCGAGATTTCCGTTCTGAGCGTGTGCCGTGAGCATCGCATTGCACGCCGTGAGGCTGAGGTGCTCCATCCGATCAAATATCCCCTGGGCATCCTCCAAGTATCCATTGTGCGCGTAGGCCGAGAGCATGGCACTCAAGGAGATGTGATCCCACTGCTGCATCGACCACTCGAAAAGATTCCTTGCCTGTTCCAAGCTTCCGTTCTGGGAATACGCCGCCAGCATCGCGGTTTCCGAGACGAGGTTTTGCTCGGGCAGAGCCTCGAAGAGATTTTGTGCCTCTTCGAGTCTTCCATAGTTGCCAAACTCGGTGATCATCGTGGTGGTGGACACCAAGTCCCATTCCGGCATAAAATCGAAGAAGAATCTCTCGGCATCTTGGGTGGAGCCGAGCTGGGTATGTGCGACGAGAATGGCCGTGTAGGAGATGAGATTCCGTTCCTCCATTTGAGAGAATACACGCATGGCGAGCTCAACATGCCCGTCCTGAGCATATGCTGTTAGCATGATGGTAGAGGAGAGGACGTTGTGCTCTGGCTGGCAATCAAAGAGCTCCCTACACTGGGCTAGATTCCCATTTTGGGAATATCCCGTTAGAAGTGAATTCCACGACACGAGGCTTCTCACTGGCATCTCTTCGAAGAGCAGAATGGAGGTTTGTAGATGCCCACTTTGGGCATATACCATGAGCATGGCATTCCACGAGATAAGATTCTTCTCGGGCATTTGAGTGAACAGGAGCTGTGCTTCGTCGATATTCCGAGCCTGAGCATATGCCGAGAGCATCAAGTTCCAAGAGATGAGACTATGGAAAGGCATCTGGGAAGATAAGAAGCGGCTAGCGTGGTCGAGCTGCCCATTTCGTGTGTAGGAAATTAGCATCAAGTCCCAGGAGAAGAGATCCTTGGAATTTGGGGGAATGGAATCAAAGACTCCTCGAGCGCTTTCCCAGCTCCGGCATTTCCCGTATAGCTCGATGAGCTTGTTAAAAACGAAGACGTCTCTGGGATCGATCGAAGAATTTACGCGAGAATGGATAGCTCGAGCCTCTAGAAGGGTGTCGCAGGACTGGATTAGATCGAGGCAATGAGTTCTAGGACGAACGCTTTGCGCTAGCGCCCCATTCATATCAAAGAAGAGGCGGCGAGAATTAGGTCAGCATCTTTCAAAAGATTTTACTTCCCGGAGTGAATATGCCCTTATTCTATGGTCCCGTTTCTCAGCGATCGCCTGTAGGGTATCTGATTCTCGGGATTGCCTGTCTGCGAGCGTTGAGCGCCCGGTGGTGGAGATAGCGAAGAATTTCTCTCCGCGATCCATTGCGCGTGACATAGGGTTTGCGCTGGGCGCGCGCGCTGTTGTAGGAATCGATCGAGGCGATAGGGTTTGGAGCCGGAGCTAGGGCTTCTTGATCCTCGCCCAGAATGTCATAGGGTTTAGGGTTTGCGAGCAATTGGAAGCGAAATCGGTGGATTGCTCTGGAAATTCTCGCGCTACGATGATGGACGATAGCTACAAGCATGCTGGTATGCGCCTCGTATTCTAGATCCAGTTTGTTCTGACTTTACACATCAATTTCTACAGTTCCACTGTCGCCGCAGTGGTTGTCTGCCAAGCATGGTGATACAAAGCTCCCCGCGGTGAGCTCTTTTGATTTTTTTGCCAGTAGAATTCACACACTATTTACTTGTTCTCAGGAACTTCCGTCCACTCCGAAAGGAGGTGACCCGGATTCCAAGCGTGGGGATGGGGACAAGAAGAAAGATTGGTGGCGAACTTTATCTCCTGGCATTGGAACGCCGGATCGTGAGCGCTGGCGGGAAGACGAACGGGAAACTGTAGGAACTCGCAGAGATCGCTGGGTGGAGCCTGTCAATCGTGATCGGGATGCTTTTGACTCGAGACGAGATGGAAAGTGGAGCAACCGATGGGGTCCGGACGACAAAGAGAAGGAGTTTCGTCGAGAGAAGTGGCTGGCAGGTCGTTCGCCCGCGCCCTCTGCTCTACCAAAGTCTGCTCCAGGATTTGGTGCTGGCCGAGGCCGGGGAGTAGGGTCTGTTGGCTTTGCTGCTGGTCGTGGAAGAGCGAGTGGTACTACTCTTGGGTCTTACAGTGCTGCGTTGAGTGGAGGACACATTGGGGCTCCTCCACCAACCGTTGAGAAGCCAGGTAACTCTTTCAAGTATCCAAGAGCCAAGTTGCTGGATATATATCGGAAGTGTGGCGGAGCCTCTGGGTTTACCGAGAAGGAACTTAGCCCAGATGTGTCGGAGGTTTCTGAGTCTTCCCCAATGGATCCTTTGGCTTTTGTTACTCCAAATCCCGAGGAACAGGTTCGTTCAGCTAAGAATTTACGTTTCCTAACTTTTGTCTTGCTGTTTCAGCTTGTTTTGGAAAGCATTTGGAAGGGTAAAACTGTGAGCAGCATCAGTTCGAATGGTAGAAGTAAGAGGCTTTCTGAGGCTACGTCGAGAATGGATTCTGTCCTTCCAGGTAGGCTCACAAGTTTGCAAATACGAATTCTACAATAAAAACTCGTTACAGATGAAGAGAAGCTGGTGGTTGAGAAAATCGACACTATCGATACCTCTATTACTGAATATTCTTCGCCAACTGAGATCACCGATGAAGTGAAACACGTCGAGCCTCCTTTAGAAACTTTCGCTGAGGATATTAAATTACAGCAGGTTGATGTAGCGGAGAAGGAAAAGCAAGTTGTGCCGCCTGAGCCTGAGACGTTAAAACTTTTATATGTGGATCCGCAAGGAGATGTTCAAGGCCCTTTCTCAAGTGGTGACATCCTTCAGTGGTACGAGGCGGGTTATTTTGGGCCGGATCTACTCGTGCGAGACGCTTCTGCTCCAGAAGGCAGTCCTTTTATTCCTCTCGGGAGCGTCATGCCGCAACTTGTTCAAACTACCGAGCGAACAACAGTTATCGAGACAGCAAGAGGTACTTCTCTATTTTCAGGATCTGGCTTCTCTGATATTAGGCCATTTTATCTAGCAGACGAGCGTAAAGACAATGCTGATAAACAAAAGACGATCGCTAGTCAGACGGAGGTTTCTGGGCAGCTATTATCTTCGTTTCTTCATCCTCAAGTGCCGGGTTCACTTCCAGACGACAGCATTGTCGCTGCTGGTCGAAAGGATGAACACCTTGTCCAGCCTTTTATGCAAATGGAGAAACCTCCACGGTCGTTTGTCCACGAGCTGGAAGAGCTTGAGCTCGCGCGTCAACAGCAAGCCCAAGCCCTCGCCAGGCAACAAGTACAGCAGTCATCCCTCGACTTCCACATGCAACCCGGAGCTGTATCAGATCACTCTCCTCTTCACACCAAAAACTTACAGCGCTCTATGTCGGACTTTATTATGGACCCTCTTCGACGCGAGCAACTCCTAATGGAACAGCTTCCGTATCAGTACGAACAGCAACAAGTCCATCCCGGACTTTATGGCATCGAGAAGCAGATCATGCAACAACAGGAAGAGAGGCTGATAAACTCGCTGTCCGATCAGTATCTTCAGCTCATGCAGTCGAGACATCAACAAGATGTTCTTATGCACCTTTTGCAGCAGAAACAGCAAGAGCGTGAGCTCAGTAGACTCCTGAGTGCACCTCAAAACTTTCCGGAGAGGCGTATATCTGGAGTCTGGAAGGTTGACGATTCAGGATATCCGATGCGAGTTATGGATAACATGCACCAGCCTAGACTGCAGCATCAGTCCAGTTTGCCGGCATTATATGCTCGAGACGATCGTCTTCCTGGCCATGGTTTCGAAGAGCGCGATCGTCTTGAGCAGCTGGAACTCCAGACGCTTGCGGGGTTGCAGAGGGTCTCCAGCGAGAATTTTTTTCCGCAACCAAGGAATGAAGTTCATCAAGGTTTAACAAAGGAGGCACTTCAGGCTATCATATCAGGGGCAGGAAATCCATCCTCTCGGATACCGTCATGGGAAGAGCAGATGATGCAAGAGCAGTATTTGAAGAGCTTAGAGCGCAATCAGGCTTCGCTGGGTTTGGGAATAGCGGATCAGGTGGTACACAACCATAAGATGGATCGTCAGGGCTTGTCATCTCAGGAGTACATGCTTCAGCAGCTAATGAGGAACCAGCAACTTCACGAAAGAAAAGTATCAATAGAACGTGAGCTGCAGCCATCACTCTGGAATAACACGGCAGAGCCTGAAAACTTCAAGTGGCGGGGTGGACTGCAGCACAATGGAGTGTTCAGTAACAACATCCCTGCTAGTATGCCAGACAGCTACTTGAAGCACTCAGCGCCTCTGAATCAACAGGGAGTTGAAGTGCAAAAGGGGTTCCTATCTGGTAGTTTTCCTTCCTATGATGGCTTCGTGTCTGATGGTTTTCATGCGCCTGTTAGAGAGGTGGAGAACAGAAAGATGAAGCTAGCGACTCCCGTGGACTTGTCTAGCACGCAAGCTGGGAAGCTCGAGAACGGTATGCAAATGTCATCCACCAGACCTTTGCAAGCTGACGCCTCACAAAGCAGAGTTCACACAGGGATACAGGATTTCTTAACTAGTGAGAATACGTCAGCGCCAACGAATGTAAAACCTGAGTAAGTGTTCCTCTTTTTTAGTCCTAGCTGGTTTCTAACCGCTGCTTGTGGACAGTCTTGTAGATATTGTTTCGAACGGATTAGTTCCGAGCAACCAGCAAGGTAATCTCTCGGTTGAGGTGATTCTGTTTTCTTAAACTTGAGATGCAGGCTCTGTGATGCCCCTCGCTCCACAAAGTCTTCTCACGGCTGCTGATGTAAAGTCCTTTCGAAGCTGGTGTGAGACACAAATCAAGGAACTTACTGGCAGCAGTGGTACGTGCTTGGGCTTTCTGATACATGGAATCTGATCGCTTTCTTTCTTTGTGTGGTTGAAGATATGAGGCAGCTTGATTACTGTGTTTCGCTCCCGTCCGTGCTTGAGGCGGAGCGTTCCCTGACTCAGTATCTTGGAGAAAGCTCCGACGCCCAGGCTTTCAAAGGCGAATTCTTACGGTGTCGGGAGCTCATGACACCGCAGATGCTCCAAGTATTCAACAGCGGGCTTAAAAGCGATGCCAAAGTCGAGGGAGGCAGTCAGACTGTTTCCAAGAAGAAAACAAAGAAAGGCAAGAAGATAGTGGACCCGTCTCTTCTGGGATTTAGCGTCGCGAGCAACCGAATGCTCATGGGAGAGATCCAGTACGTGGATGATATGTGAGCTTCGATCAAAGTAAGACTTTCATGCTCTTGTATGATTGTCTTCTAAGTGTGGATTTCTTAGAGTTCCTTTGTTGAGAGTCTAGCTAGGAGAAGCGCGAGGGACGATCTAACATGCATAAAGGTATGCTTTCCGTAAAGGCAAGTTTTCATCTCTTTCGTTGTTTCAGGTCAAGTCAATGAGAAAATGGAGGAGGAGAACTCGTATGGACTCTCAAGCGTTTTTCTTTTCCGGTAATGTTGACTCGACTCTCTTCTGCGGAATTAACCATCGTGTGATCTTACAGTGGCTATCGTCGGAAAATCTCGCGGCACTGATAGAATAGATTGTTGAAATATGCTAACGCTTTGCTTAAGGCTCAGTGATTTGTGGTTTAACTAAACTAAGGTTATCCAATGTTGTGCAAGTGATCTCGAACCCACCCGAAGATGATTGTGAGGACTCACGACCACCAGTTTTTGCCACGATAGTAAAAAACCATGTCAACCCATGAGTTTTAAATAAGGGGTAAAACGAAAAAATATCGATCCCCTAATAGCAATTATCCATTAGCATACTTTTTTCCTTTTTAATTCCTTTAGCACCATACAAATGTGTCTCATAAAGTTTGTGGTAGAACTTGCCAACTCTCGAAAACCAACTTCATTCTTGCATCTTGAAATGATGTTCTCACAGTAAAGTAGCTACTACTAACTCGGCATAGCTTTACATCCAGCATAGCCAATGTAGTATCTATTAACACAGAGAATTTACCAAAATGGTGAGTGAGAGAGAAAAAATCTACTTTGCTTTGAATTCATTAGTAGGAATATTTTCAAAGCAATTTTTGAATGCAGTTCTAGAAAAAAAAACCTGCAATGTATGACAAAGTTGATGAGTATCTATTGTCACTTTTGCTGAATCCAATGTGCCTTCTGATAGATCACAGCAGCAACCCTGCTCTTGGCTTCCCCATGGATGATTCGGTAGATGGATCCCCATGGAGAGCTCCACGCTGGAGTCCAGGATGCAAACTCATAGCACACTCCATGCTTGGTTGCAGCACGAGAGAAGAGCAAGCGTGTCAATCCCTTTTGCCCCACTTCCTTGACATACATGTCACATGTGTCATATTTACTGGGTTTTCATTCCAGAGTGGAATTAAGATTAGTACTCCCCAAGGATTTTCTGTATCAAGGAGAAAGAGCCACTCGGAAAAGTAAATGGCTTGGGACATCACCAAGTGCTTAGCTCACTTGCGCTTTTGATCCACCAGCCACTACTTGTGCTAGCTGTGAACTAAGCAAGCAATAATGCCCTTCCACCTAATATTTCCTGAAAGCATGTCTTCCAAGGTTTAGGCTGTGCTCCTATTATGACTAGTAATTGCCCAGCCAATACTAGGTAGTCAAAGCCTCTCAAACTCACTAATATTTAGCAGCAATCTGAATTAGGGAGAAAATATAAAGGATGAAGATGTGACCATTGAAGAATATTTAAATGAACCACACTGTCAGTAATCTCATTCTAGAAGATTTATTATTGAAAGGTTTGCCAAATGTATCTTTTTCTACTAAATAGCAAGAAATTTAAAAACTTTAGTTTGATAAAAGAGCCTTTAGTGACTATTTTATCCCCATTTATCCCTCAAAGTTTCCAATGACAAAATTTTCAAAGTTTCCAAAAGAGGTCAATATTGCTAAACCTTTTATCAATCCCTTTTCTTCAAGTGTTAGTAAACTTGACTTAGCATTTGTACTTGGTTAAATGAGCATAAAGAAGGAATTCTTAAATATCTATATAACCAAACATAATTAGCTTGGTTTATTAGTTTTCTTTTGCTTAATTTCTTTTTTTTATAATTGTTATAAGGGGAAAAAGATAAGGTGCATTACATTTGACAAGTATGAATTGAAATAAGAACGTGAAAAGTTGATATGGATTTTACTATTTTGGACATTATGGGATTTAATATGATTTTTGGGATGGATTTGTTCAAGTGGTTTGTAGTAGCCTTGTATATATAAAATAAAAATTTAGTGGTATTGAAGAATACCCTTGGAGAATTATTTAGATGTAAGTAACTAAGTTTTTCATTCTATTTTAGTCACTTAACCTCATCTTTGACCACTTAAAGGAGTTTCATTCACAGCCTTTATAAGTTTTATTCCCGACTTGAGGACTTGTTAGCCCTATAAATGACTTTTATGCCTATAGTGTATTTTTTATGGGATGAGATTTGAATATACTGTCACTATGAATCCTTGGAATCTTAGGGGATAAAATAGCCACTAAGGGCTTTCTCATCAAGCAAGTGCCTCTTTTCTAGTTGGTTTAAGGGAAGAAAGATAAATATGTTATATGTGGTATTAGAGTAAATGGTATAGGTTTGATTCCCATTGATTAATGAATACTTAAAATAAAATTACCCTTGAGCAAGGTATATTCCTACCCCTAAATTTGAAATTGTAGATATTAAGCATCCATGCATATATCCTTCTTCTTGTGGAGCACCCATAGACAAATGTACTTATTGGACTATGATACAGGTGGATGACTAGTTAGCTCCCATCATGGGATTGTGGTATGAGTGACCGATTAGTTGGCTCATATGGAATATTTAGTCTATACAATGGAATGATTAGTAGATTTAGTGCGAAAATGGAAATGCTAGTTCCCCTTAACTTAATAGAGATTGTTAGCCAATATTCAATAAAGATGATATCTCTGAAGGGGGGTGGGTGTAATGCATATAATTATAGGATGAAATTTGAATATACTATCATTGTGAATCCTTAGAACAGTAGGGGATATAATAACTACTAAATGCTCTCTCATCAAGCAACTAACCCTTTTTTAATTTGTTGAAAAGGAGAGAGATAAAATGCACTACAATGTCATTTTACTTTTACATTTGGTCTAAATGCTATGTGCCCAATCCCACTATAAACACCTAAAGGTACCATTAGCATATCAACTCATTACACTAAAACTATGTTCATTCACCTTTGTCTCATTAGTAATTCAAAACCACTTATGCTACAATTCTGTCTTCTAAAGACTGAGCCATCCGTCTAGAAGTGGTTATCCCATAACCACACCTTAATATCTTTAAAAGTGCCTAGAGTCATGGGGAACACTTTTCTTAAATATCCTTTCTTTGGTCCCCACTAAGGAGCTCAGGTAGGTTTTGAGCTTATGAGCTTATGACTTTGCAAACACAAGAAAATGGTTTATCTTGAACCAATATTTTTTCATCTTTCAAATTTTGATTTAATCTATATTTCCAAGTAAATTTAACCAATAAAATACAAATATAAATATGATCTAAACACTAAAAGCAATCTAAAAAAACTTCTAAAACTCTACAACTGTAAGGCTTGCTTAGTGGATATGATAGTTGATTTTACGATTTTGGTTTAGTTTCTACATAAAAATTTATTAGATGTGCTTGCAGGCTAAATATACCTTTCTCATGTTCTCCCTTTATGTAAAATTTAGATAAGTACAGAATGGATTTTCACAAATTCTAACAGTATAACTTATACCCTTTAATAACTTAGTCACAACAACAAACTCCTTAACTATAACATTAATGTAGTTTGTCTTTATGATTATGCATTTCAACTCGTTTGCTAACTTGATCTTCTCTTGCACACCTTTCGAAATGGAAGACTTATATTGTACAACTTTCCCATTTCTAGTTGATCATATATACCAGTCTAATATTGACATTAGTGGTATAGCAATATCAAAAGCAACATTTGAGGAAGTTTTTAGTTTGAAACCTGCTCTCTCCAGACTTTCAATCTCTTATTTCAAAAGATTGTAACTTCATTTAACTAGCCACTCCTCTAGCACAGAATCTAGCTTCACAATAATTGAGTTGTGGATCCATCTTGTATAAGTAATATCAATTTTATAATAGTAAGACTAGCAGCCCTTTACCTTTAGATCTTGATAGCCCTAAAAACATGGCACTACTGAAGAACTCAAACCTAAGCATACAAATGTAAGACATTGACCACAACTCCTAATCATTCCAGAGGAAGGCACATTGCTTTTGGTGCTAACTTTTTGAATTGCCCAGTTGATATGAAAAACTAGCTCAGAAACAATAACTTTTTCAACCTATGGCATTGGATTTACTTGTGTAACAACTAGCACCTCCTCCACTCCATATTCCTTAGTTTTTCTTTGGTGTTGTGGAATAGAATGGTAGTCACACTTTGGATAGTGAGAGTTGAAAGGAATGATATTGGGCCCATAAAATGTTTGTTGACACTTTATATAGGTTGTCCTCATGTCCCCAAGTAGTTCATAACTTGATTCCATAGAAGCTCCAACAACAACTTCCTCCACCATCTTAGACATTGATCTTGTTGTTAATATTGTACTTTTACCAACCCACTCTCAAATGCTATCTAAGTTTAGACCTATACCAGTAAACCTTGTTTCTTGTGCAGCCAAAACTTTTGATGACTGTTCAAGAGATCTAGTGAGGTCGGAGAGCATAGCTTTATAGAGGGACACTTTTCCTTTCCCTACTTTGGAAGCTTTCTAACTCTATTATTTGCTCTCAGAGAGATTAATTGTTAGTGTAAGTGCAATATCATCAAATGGTTGATCCTAGAAAAAATATAACATTTGAATGTGCCAAGAAAGAAAATGAGAGAAAGCTTATACAGAAAATATAATGGCCCCATTGAAATATTCAAACTTCCCACCATGCAAGCTAACACTCCATCTATGGAATGTGTTGAATTAGCACTTTTTCTCCTTTACGCTACAATATATACATTTCATTTGCCTTTGCTTTGTGCCCCTTTTTAGTTGGTGTGTTAATTCACTCTCAACAAAGTTGCTTGAACTTATGATGGAAGTTAGATTTGATGTATCAGCAATATTTGTTGACACTCTTTGCCTAATAACACTTACAACTCTTCTTTTTACTTTGTAATAGTTGACTTTATCACCTCCAAACACTTAATGCATAGCCAACTAGTTAGCACCATCAACATTTGCCATGAAACCACGGAAGTTGGGTTTCTTTCCAGTTTGTTGTTTAACAACCTCAAACATATATATCCAAAAGATAATTTGAGCTTGACAACCCTAGACCTTGAATTTGGCTATAACTATAGTCAAGTTATATTACAACCTATAGAAGAAATAGGTATAATGTAAATTGGTATGGAATTCTTAAAAAATGAAAAACCACTTATTTATGATCATAAACATGGGCTTCTATAGTTGACTAGCCTAAAACTCATTCCATGTGGTTAAAATGGATCTAGGAATTAGCCAAGTCCCTATCTCCATCCATATCCATTTATTATACAAGGTCCACACCAGAAGCAAAACCAAGGGTTGACATTTTTAAGATGAAAAGGTGTTGATTGTTTAAAGTCACTTGACTGACAAACAAGCTCCTACATAAGAACATTTTCTCTTTAGCTCCAAAATTGCATCCAATCCAAATTGAAGCTTTTTATCTTACCCTTCTCACATCCGGTTCTTTATTCTGCCAAAAAAGTGTGTTATTAGTGATAAAGTAGAGTTAAATATTAATCTTATACCTGTTTAAATTTATCACAAGTTCTATATTTTGAAGTAGGTCCTTCAAGTTTTTCTATATGAACTCTTTTTTGCTATCAAATTATAGCAACGTATCCACCATATAGTCCTTTAGTACAGATTGTTGAACACATTTTAGAGTTGCGGCACTTTTTTTCCTAACCTCTATAGTAATGGTAGCTTTCAAATTGTGAAAAGAATCACAATGGATTCCTTCCTTTATTACATGTTGGTGGTGTTTAACATGCACTACTGCTTTGTCTAAACAACCATCCCATGAAAGAAAGTAATACATCCTTGCATTGCAACATGTTTGACACATATGTGTTACTTTGCATTTATGACATTTAAACCTTATAACAACCTCATTATGCCTAGGGGATTGATTGCGGAGCCTTTAAAAAAAACACATATTCTTGCCATGATCAAAAATGTATTTCTTAGCGACACATTCAAATTGTTCACCACAATGGACTATAAACATAAATTTGTTGAAATAGGGGAAGTGGGTCGTTTTTACCCTACATCAATTATATGTGTCTCTATGCCCATCTTCCTACTTGACAAATTAGCCAATGGAAATTCAAAGAATATATTTTTATTATAGGAAGATGGAAGCTCTTTAACTCTCATGTACTCGAACTCCTTCAATTCTAGCCGTAATGATCAAGACTGTTAAAATGCTTTATCCATTGCTTCAAAAACTGGTCCAAAGGAATGCACCTCCTTGTCTAGGAAGTTATGTTGAGAAACTCATTTTCTTCATTTTCATCATTGGAGAGAATAACAATTTCATCTTTCACTCCTTGCATAGTTGGCCATATACTGATGTACTCTCTTCTCCTCACTTCAGAGATCCTATAACTAGAATTTCTTGACTTATACATTTATCAAGATCCCATTGAATTCCATTCTCTTCCACACTATTATCAAGAAGAATGAATTTTTTTATCTAATTACCCTTATTGTGATATACATTCTCTAGACTAATTGATCTCGGCTTCAGCTTGAATCTTCTGCAAAGGAAGCTCTCTTAAAGAAAACAATTAGAGGCTTTCAATTCTGGTAAGAATCTGGTAAAAGCTACTATAATACTATTACGTGCAAGTAGACTAGCTTCACCATCAACCACTTTGGGGTTAATCATTATTTCACCAAGCAACTTCGTAAACACATTATTCACATGATATAAGTATCACAATGACTTGATTATCAATCAAGCAACACCACGAACAATGCCAATGTCATTGCTTCAAAGGTTCATGTGAGTATCAAGTGCTAACCTAATTTGACAAAATGTAACATAAATGCCACACTCCACCGATAGAGATTTTCAACACTTAACACCATTAACTTTTGTTCAAAACATGGATAAGCTCATACTACTCTCTTTCTGACCAAACTCAAAACCAATCCAACACCAGACTACTCAAAGGAGCAATAGCAAGGTTTCCTAGAAAAGAATTGAGCATTACAACCCAAGTCTTCAATAGTAAGCCTAGACAAAATGGTATAGCGCTTCACCGCTATCCATCCCACGACTTACCACTTGTAAGACCATCATTTCCAACATGCATCAAGATAGGGACTCTTGATTGCATAATGTGAATATAGGCAATGAGTCACACCTTGTTGCGAATCATCTCTTCAAGAAGAGAAGATGATTTACATATTTGATCCTTCGTCCCTGATAACTCTCTTTTCAGTCTCATCTTTGACCAAACCTCAAGACTAATCCCTACAGTCTTGGTTGATCCACTCATAACCATGCCTAGGAAGTGTAAGCAACCAAAGGGAACGACTCGAGAGACGATCCGTTGGGGTTCAAATATAGAGGAAAAGGGCCCATGAACAAGAGTGCACCCCCTTTTCCAATTGGTTAAGGGTCTTGGGATATTTAGGGTTAAGCGTCCTTGGGTTTGGGGTGACCTCCCGGAAAGTCTAAACTCAGGAGCTTACACTCCTCTCACTTGCGTACCTTTTTGTCCCTTTACTTCTACCTTTGCTTCTATTACTTTTATTTCCCCACTATTTCCTCCTATGTTTCCATCTTGTTTTGCTCTTCCCTTTTCTGATCCCTCCAAAGATCTTTGTGTTGCAGTTGTTGATCGGCTCATGAAGGAGTATTCTGATCTCTTTGAGTTTGACCTATTTTCTGGGGCCAAGATTGCCACATGTCATCGTGATTCACAACCGGGGATGCTCGTCCAATCAATGTTCCTATTCGTCATTGGTCACCCAAGGAGATCAAGATTTTATGTGCAAACGTCAAGGAGATGTTGGAGAAGGGTGTTATTCGGAAGTCGCGGAGTCTTTGGGCATGTGAACTTCATCTTGTGATGAAGCCTGATGGGAGTATTCGTTTCTGCAACAACTATCGTCCGTTAAATGAAGTGACGATCCCAGATGTGTACCCTCTTCCTCACACAGCTGATCTCTTGGATCGTCTAGGGCGAAGTCGTTAGTTCATCAAGCTCGATCTTGCTTCTAGGTACTGGCAAGTACCGATGGCCAAAGAAGATATTTCTAAGATTGCTTTTCGTACACTATTTGGTTTGTACGAGTTCTTGGTGATGCCGTTTGGTTTGAACAATGCTTCAGCAACTTTCTAACGGATGATGGACAAGGTTCTTTGTGATATGCCAGAGGTGACTGCTGACTTCATTGATGATGTCTTGATTCACTTGGAGGGGACGCGGGAGGAGCACATTTGTGATGTGTGTAAAGTGTTGGATCGGCTACGGGACGTTGGTTTAAAGCTGAAGCGGTCAAAGTGCGTGTTTGGATCCAAGGACACAACTTATCTTGGGTACCATATTTCTCATGAAGGTTTGCAAGTTGATCCTGACAAACTTATAGCCGTTCTAAAGTTCCTTACTCCGAAGTGTGTGAATGATGTGCAGCGCTTCCTGGGCAAGGTGCAGTATCTTGGTCGTTTTGTGGATCATCTTTCTGATCACACTGCACTGTTGCGAGCGTTGCTAAAGTCATCAATGTCATCTTTCATCTGGTCTTTAGATTGTGAGCAAGCGTTTGTGAATCTCAAAGAGCTATTAACGACTCCTCCGGTTTTGGCATATCCTGACTACATTCGACCTTTTATTTTGTGCGTCGATGCTTCTGATATTGGTCTTGGAGGTGTGTTGATGCAAGAAAGCTCGAGTGTGCCTGGTCAGCATCATCCCATTGCATATATAAACCATACATTACAACCAGCAGAAGTGAACTACTCTACAACAGAGAAGGAGTGTTTAGCGGCAATTTGGGGTTTCGAGAAACTTCATGCATATCTACATAGTTCTCGGACGTTACTTGAAGGTGACCATGCTGCCGTTACTTCGTTATTGAAGCGGAAGAACCTGGTTCGTCGTACTGCTCGGTGGGCTTTGAAGCTTTAGATATATAATTTTGATGTTGTTCATCGCCCAGGGAGTTCTATGGTTGATGCTGATGCCCTTTCTCGACCTCCTCTTTGTGAGACACAAAATCCCTAGGCCCCAAAGTGGAGCCAGAGGGGCGCCACATGGTAGTGGCCGAAGCGAGAGCCAAACGAGCGTAACACGTTTGGACCAAAAGCTCCGACTTGAAAAGTCAAGAGCGGGAGTGGAACTCCCAACGAAGTGCTCGAGGAACGAGCACGAAGCGAGCAAAAGGCAAGGCTCCAAAAAGGGACCCAAAAGGACCAACACATGACACGTGGGAGTGTCCGAGATGGACCCGAGTTGGAGTCCGAAGTGGAGTCCGAGATGGACCCGAGTTGGAGTCCGAGATGGAGTCCGAAGTGGAGTCCGAGGTAGACCCGAGATGGACCCGAGTTGGAGTCCGAAGTGGAGTCCGAGGTGGACCCGAGATGGACCCGAGTTGGAGTCCGAAGTGGAGTCCGAGGTGGACCCGAGATGGACCCGAGTTGGAGTCCGAGATGGAGTCCGAGATGGACCCGAGATGGAGTCCGAGATGGAGTCCGAGATGGACCCGAGATGGACCCGAGATGGAGTCCGAGACGGAGTCCGAGATGGAGTCCGAGATGGAGTCCGAGATGGAGTCCGAAGTCAAGACTGAGACCAAGACCGGGACCGAGACCGAGACCGAGACCGAGACCGAGATCGGGACCGAGACTGAGACCGAGGCCGAGGCTAAGACCGAGCCCGAGCCCGAGTCCGAGTCCGAATCCGAGTCCGAGTCCGAGTCCGAGTCCGAGTCCGAGTCCGGAGCCTGAGAGGGTGAAAGCCCAAAGCGTTCGTCTCCCAGACCCTGGGGGGTTTGGTGAGCTCCAAAAGTATAGTAGGGGGAGGACTGCAGTGGAGCCAGTTTGGCCAGGAAAGGCCAGTTTGGCCCAGGAAGGCCGGACCCAGTGTTGGGTGATGAGCTGCCCACTGGGAAGTCCAAGACTAGAGTGAACACGGACCGACAAGTGGGGTAGCTTGGTGAAGTGTTCAAGAGCCGGCTCTAGTTCCCCCGGGAGATCGACTGGCCGATGCTCCCAGTCCAAGTGTGGGTGGCACTACCTACTTGGACACCTGTCGTGGCTCAACGGAACCTCGCTCTAAGCCCATGGCTAGAGCACCCAAGGGCAGAAGGCGAGGAGAGTACCCCGGTGGCTCGCGTAAGGCCACGGTGTTCCGAAATGTTGTCCCAAAGGCCCAGACTGTGGAAAGGAAGAGGAGCAGTCCTCTGGGGTAGTGACCAAGGACACAGTCGTGTGGTGAGGAAGTCCCAGAGGACCGTGGGACTTAGTGGTCGGGCCTGTGGGTCTCGATCCAGTGGCAGTGTTGGCAAACACGGCCAGGGGCAGAAAGGGACTTAGTGGGGACTGACAGAGGGATATTGGGGAAGGCTATTCCCCTTGTCGGTGGGCATCCTAAGGATGCTAAGGAGTGGATCTGAGATGACCACTCACGGATGGTTTGCCTAGTCTTGGAGAGCCAAGACGGTGATGCAAGTGGTATTGGACTACCAGTGTGGCAAAGGTGATTGGGCATGGCCTTAGCGTAACGGGCTGCTATGTCGGTGGTACCTTTGAGTGTCGGTCATGGGATCGGACACGTGGAGCACTTGGACCAAGTGCAAATGTTGAGTGGCATGGATGCCATTCTCGGGGCTAGCAAGTCCCAAGTCCTGGATTGGACTTATGGAGGTTGTGAATGAGACTCCTCCAAGTGGTCAGAGGTGTGGTTAAGTGACTAAAGTAGAATGGAAAATTTAGTCGCTTACAATTTGGTATCGGAGCTGTTCCTTAGTCCGACTTTTATTGGTGCTCAAGTATATCACCACTAGTGTTGGCATCGGAAGGTCCGAGGAGTGGGCCTATCCTTGAGGAGTAGCAAGTCGGGAAGACATGGCTCTCCATTACAGTTCATGTGTGAACTTGTAGACGAGGTGGTGGATAGAAAAGGGCCAATAATGGAACGACTTTGGGATCTTGGGAACAGTATATGGTTTTCCTCAAAGAGTTGAGGGTGTGATCCAGATGAGCGTTTGACTTAGCAAACTGGCTAATGTAGTTGTGGTAAACAACTACAGTTGGGATCACGGGAAAGATAAAGTCTCCAAAGCAATAAAGGAGTCACAAGATTTTCCTCATATAGTTGAGGTTGGTGCTCATGAATGTGAGACCAGAAGTAATGACCGTGGGAGGTCAAATACGGAAGAGGACTCAAGTCCTTGAAAAGGTAGCTGGGGCTACCTCTAAAAAAAAAAAATGCTGGAACAACCCAAGGAGTTGGGGGTGTATTAAGTGGATGAGTTGGTGTTCTCATCACATGGACAAGTAGTCCTAAGGGGCAAAGGTTGCCCCCAGAGAAGAAAATCAAGTGTCGGAGCAACACTTGTGAAAATAGTCCTTTTGAGTAGGACAGGAATGCAAGAAGTGTATTCCAGTGAGCTAGTGCCTCACAAGTAGGACCTTACGGGTCTGTGGATTAACCAAGTCCAAAACTGCTGGATGACTCAAGTAGAGTCAACAGATGGTCCTAAAAGGACTGATGGAAGCATTTGGACTGAGGTGTGTTGTACCCCACAAAGGATGGGGGGGGATCATAAGATCCAAGGATGAGAACAGAGGGTATCTCATCAATGGCAAAATGTGCCATGCTAAAGTTATGGGAAAGGTGTTCCCAGAAGAAAACAACTTTGACACAAAGTTGTGTGTGACCTCTATGGTGCAGTGCTAACGGATGGTTGGCATGAGAAAGAGCGGTGTTGGTCTTGGCAAAGACTTAGACACAAAGGGGAAGTGTCATAGAGGTAGGCTCGAGGAGCCGATGGTGTGGAGACACCAAATGTGCCAAGGTGTGATACCTTGAGGCTATGTTCGTGGGTTCATGAGAACCCCTTGCCAAAGGAATCTCAATGGAAATGGAAATGGCATAGCCTAAGCTGCAGAGCATGCAGTTGGAGTGTGGTGACCCAGATAATGATGGAGGTGTGGAAGCACCAAGCAATGAGTTGTAGGACTTGACAACTATGAGGCAACTAAGCAAGAGGTGCAGAATAACTGGTTAAACGGGTAGAAGGTAGCTACCCAAGACTTCTTAATAACATAGGGAAGTTGGATATACCCTTACGGGGGATAAGTTGCTTGTGTTGCGATATAGTAAGTCAATGTCATAAAAGGAAATACTCATTGTCAAGAAAGCCATCATTGGGACACCCGAACACTCTAGAACACCAGAAGGTGGTGTTTGATGTCGCGAGGGCAATGGATAAAGCCCAAGGGACTAAGTCCCTAGCGAATGATGGATAGAAGGTGCTATCCAAATGTCCAAGGTTGCGGAGACAGGAGAGGACTGTTTACCCGAGTTGGACAAAGCCAAAAATGGAATTTTGGCAAGGCTAGTGATGGGCATGTAAAGGCCCATAAGCAACAATGTAATCCCAGTGTGTGGGATTATAGGGTGAGCATACCTGGATTGAGGAACCACTCCCTAGGCTATTGGGTAGGTTCATCCCTAAGAATACTTGCTAAAGCATGATAGAAAGTGCAAAGCTATCCTCCTGGTCTGGAGGAGAATGACCAAAGGAAAGGTGTGAAGCCAAAAAGCAAGAAGTAAGGGGATAGAACCGAACCGTAGGAATCAAAGGGCATAACCAAGGTTGGTTATGCCAGCTGGGAGTGGAGAATCAAGTGGGGGCTCGAGGGTGTTGCCGCTAGCAACCGTGATGCCATGGAGAGTCTAAAATATGGAATTGTCCATGTTAGACTATGTGGCATTTGGAAGGCTTGCAAAAAGGGAGGCCTTAGCAAGCCGAGGGACAGAGTTCCTTCAAGGTTCCCAAAGACAATTCTAGGTAGCTTAGTACCTAGAAAGGCCAAGTGTAAATGGTTCATGGAATGCGCGAAATCAGAGTGGCGCAGCAGAAGCGTGGTCTTGAAGCTTGCCATGAGGCAAGGCTATCAAGGTTAGGGAAGTAGTTCTTGAGTGTTCAAAGAGAGGGCTTTGAACGAAAGTCCATGGTCAAGGACTTTCACGTTTATGCAGGAACCATGTTACAGTGGTCGGAGGACTTGCCAAGCGAGATTGGCACGTCGGGGGAACAAATACCCTAGTTGAAGGTGATAACTTCAAAAAGGGTGGGCCATGGGGCCGAGCATGGAGGAGTCCATGCATGATCACAGACATGTCAAGTGAGAGGACTTGGCAGTGTGGAGGAACTAGGTTCCTAAGCTGTGATCTGTAGCGCGCTTTAAAAATAAGTTGGTGCACCGGCGTGGGGAGTCACGCCAGGCATCTTGTGTGATGCCGTCCGTAGATGCATATACGGAGGTTGGGTTCGAGTCCCGACCCTCTAGTGCTTGGGTTCGAGTCCCAAATCACTAGGGCGTGGTGATGGTTTGGAATATGAGGACACTCATATTTCGGTGGTCATGGACTCTCAGTGGGGAGACTGGTTTGGGCACACCGCCAAGCGAGGGATGCCTCGGAGTCGTGATGCACGGTTAGATTGCTTAGTGTGAAAGCTCAGCATATCTAACTTGAACACTTTGGTGCAAGTGGCACCAAGGTCGTGGTGAGTGAGATGGGGACACCTAATCTCAGTTGCTATGAACCCTTGGCTGTAAGGGCTAGCTTGGGTGCACCGCCAAGTGTGGGGGATGCCCCCGGGGTTATAGTCAACAACTTGAAGGTCTAGAAGACCAAGTACCTCTTGGCAACTCTGTTAAGGTGCCAAGGTGAGATCACTAGGTGATCTTATGGCCAGATAAGGACAAGGTCCTTGGTTGGCTAAGGAATGAAGTTCCTGGTTCAAAATGTTGAAATTGAACTGTTTAAGGTGGTGTGGCTTGGTCGTGATGACCAAGTGGGAAGAGCACCTAAGGGAAATAAACTATGTCCGTGCGATGGCATAGTGAGTCCGAGGAAAGTAGTCTCTATAAAAGACCCATGGGAGGGTCACGAAGTTGGGCCGTGGATAGAGCCCATAGCAGAAGATGCTAAAGAGACGTACTAGGGGTGAACATCCTCCGGACTTGGCAAAAAAGAGTCTTTGCTATGGAACCGAAACAATACCTCAAGGAGGGAGGTAGAGATTCGATGTTGCTTGGTGCAACAATCAATGGATAGGAGCAAAAGATGAGTGGCCAAGATAGGGCCGTGGAATCCCTTGGAAGGAATCCAAGTGACAAAGTTAGGCGAGGAACACTAATGTGTTGGACGCTAACAAGTTGCGGGAAAGGAAGTGTGTTTCCAAGGAGGGATTCCGAAATGCTCCGATTTGGCGAAAGTGGAAGCTCCAAGGGAGGGAGCGGTAAGGTAGCCAAATGATAGGGCCATGAACAGCCCTAGCACAAAGTATGATAACTGGAACTTTGGCACGAAATAGAAGAGAGGATGATGGTGCCCTCGAGTAGAGAACTTCCTAAGATGGGAAGTGGAGTTGCACAAAAGGTGCAAGGCAAGGTGTCGGAGACACCTAGGAAATTGACTCCAAGAAGTCAAAATTCAAAGTTCCAAAGTGCAAAGGTTATATCGATAGAAATTGAGACTACTCGAGAAGGAGTAGTGGGATTGACTTAGAGAAGGGTCTCTAAGAGGTTTAGCGAGAACTAAACCAATAAAAGGAGAGAACCATTACATGTGGTCCAATCAGTCTCTAAGTTGTAGAGACTACGCTCCTTAAAGGATGGACAAGGCATGGTGAGCCTTTGGTGTCAAACCATAGACAAAGATTGGCTAGGTGCCAAGGATGGAAATGGTAACACGTGTGGGTGTTACTTTATGAAAGGGTTTACCGTTCGATGAGGACATCGAACTTCGTCTATGGGTGGTGGAGTTGTGAGACACAAAATCCCTAGGCCCCAAAGTGGAGCCAGAGGGGCGCCACATGGTAGTGGCCGAAGCGAGAGCCAAACGAGCGTAACACGTTTGGACCAAAAGCTCCGACTTGAAAAGTCAAGAGCGGGAGTGGAACTCCCAACGAAGTGCTCGAGGAACGAGCACGAAGCGAGCAAAAGGCAAGGCTCCAAAAAGGGACCCAAAAGGACCAACACATGACACGTGGGAGTGTCCGAGATGGACCCGAGTTGGAGTCCGAAGTGGAGTCCGAGATGGACCCGAGTTGGAGTCCGAAGTGGAGTCCGAGATGGACCCGAGATGGAGTCCGAGATGGAGTCCGAAGTGGAGTCCGAGGTAGACCCGAGATGGACCCGAGTTGGAGTCCGAAGTGGAGTCCGAGGTGGACCCGAGATGGACCCGAGTTGGAGTCCGAAGTGGAGTCCGAGATGGACCCGAGATGGACCCGAGATGGAGTCCGAGATGGAGTCCGAGATGGACCCGAGATGGAGTCCGAGATGGAGTCCGAGATGGACCCGAGATGGACCCGAGATGGAGTCCGAGACGGAGTCCGAGATGGAGTCCGAGATGGAGTCCGAGATGGAGTCCGAAGTCAAGACTGAGACCAAGACCGGGACCGAGACCGAGACCGAGACCGAGACCGAGATCGGGACCGAGACTGAGACCGAGGCCGAGGCTAAGACCGAGCCCGAGCCCGAGTCCGAGTCCGAATCCGAGTCCGAGTCCGAGTCCGAGTCCGAGTCCGAGTCCGAGTCCGAGTCCGGAGCCTGAGAGGGTGAAAGCCCAAAGCGTTCGTCTCCCAGACCCTGGGGGGTTTGGTGAGCTCCAAAAGTATAGTAGGGGGAGGACTGCAGTGGAGCCAGTTTGGCCAGGAAAGGCCAGTTTGGCCCAGGAAGGCCGGACCCAGTGTTGGGTGATGAGCTGCCCACTGGGAAGTCCAAGACTAGAGTGAACACAGACCGACAAGTGGGGTAGCTTGGTGAAGTGTTCAAGAGCCGGCTCTAGTTCCCCCGGGAGATCGACTGGCCGATGCTCCCAGTCCAAGTGTGGGTGGCACTACCTACTTGGATACCTGGTGTGGCTCAACGGAACCCGCTCTAAGCCCATGGCTAGAGCACCCAAGGGCAGAAGGCGAGGAGAGTACCCCGGTGGCTCGCGTAAGGCCACGGTGTTCCGAAATGTTGTCCCAAAGGCCCAGACTGTGGAAAGGAAGAGGAGCAGTCCTCTGGGGTAGTGACCAAGGACACAGTCGTGTGGTGAGGAAGTCCCAGAGGACCGTGGGACTTAGTGGTCGGGCCTGTGGGTCTCGATCCAGTGGCAGTGTTGGCAAACACGGCCAGGGGCAGAAAGGGACTTAGTGGGGACTGACAGAGGGATATTGGGGAAGGCTATTCCCCTTGTCGGTGGGCATCCTAAGGATGCTAAGGAGTGGATCTGAGATGACCACTCACGGATGGTTTGCCTAGTCTTGGAGAGCCAAGACGGTGATGCAAGTGGTATTGGACTACCAGTGTGGCAAAGGTGATTGGGCATGGCCTTAGCGTAACGGGCTGTTATGTCGGTGGTACCTTTGAGTGTCGGTCATGGGATCGGACACGTGGAGCACTTGGACCAAGTGCAAATGTTGAGTGGCATGGATGCCATTCTCGGGGCTAGCAAGTCCCAAGTCCTGGATTGGACTTATGGAGGTTGTGAATGAGACTCCTCCAAGTGGTCAGAGGTGTGGTTAAGTGACTAAAGTAGAATGGAAAATTTAGTCGCTTACACTCTTCCTTCTCCGCTCTCTTCTCATGTTTCTGATGAGCTTGTTGTTCTAGCATCTGTGGATTTTCTAGACGAGGATTCTATGCCATCGGGGATTGATGATCCTTTACGGCTAGTGGTGCCTTCTATCTTTATTCCGCGGTTTCTCCATGCCTACTATGATTCTCTTGTTCTAGGTGGGCATATGGGACATCGTCGTATGACCGAGAAGCTGCGCAGGTCTTTCTATTGGCCGGAGATGCAATGTGATGTTATCCAGTATGTGCGTAGCTGCGTTTGGTGCCTAGCTCGTAATACTCCCCCTTGTGCTGCAGAAGGACGGTTGGAGTCAATTGCAGTTTCCCATCCGTTTGAATTGGTGGTGTTTAATCTTATGGGACCTTTTCCACGATCGATTGCTGGCAATGAGTATGTTATTATTGCTTCTGACTACTTGACTCGTTGGGTGGAAGTTGGTGCTCTTACTAGCGCCTCTACAACTGCTGTTGGATACTTCCTCTTCAACTGAGTGGTGTTCTAGCATTCTTGTCCAGAGCGGATTCTTTCAGATAATAGTCCTGCATTTATGGTTGAGGTATTTCATATTTTAATGTTTCGGTTGGGGATACACCACACTTTTACGAGTGCTTATCATCCACAATCAGACGGTCTGGTGGAACGGTTTGTTTGGACATTCAAAGGGATGATTGCGAAGTATGTGAACTTTCAGCATTTGGATTGGGATGGTTATTTGCCATTTCTTCGGTATGTCTATGTCACAGGGGTGTAGAGTTCTATTGGTGCTTCACCATATAAACTTCTATATGGTCATGATCCAATATTACCAATGGAGCTGGGTTTACCTTTGCAATTGTCACGAGCTCCCGGTGCTAGGTCATGGGATCAATATTTGACAAGCATTCTTCCACTTGTCCGAGCAGAGTCTGCCAAACACTTAAGCTATGTACAAGTGGGACAACAATGGCGCTACAACTCCCATCATCGTCCACCTACAGAGTACAAAGTGGATGATTTGGTGTTAGTCCATTTTCCTCATCTTACGGTACGTGGTTTATCTAAGGGGCTCCTTTCGCAATAGAAAGGACCGTATCAAGTGTTGTGGCAAGTTGGACTACAAGTTTATGAGGTTCGGCATGACGTTTAGCAGGCCGATCCTCCGGAGATTGTGCATGTGCAGTGGTTGAAACGCTTCATACAAAGGGATCAGGAGCAGTTAATACTGTCTACAGATCCGCCGATGCCTCCTCCTGATGTTCCTCCAGATCCCGGCCCATCTACAAGAGAACCCTGACGGCCTTCCATTATTCCGAGAGGAGGGGATGATGTGAGGGCTAAGTGTATGGCTACGATGCCGTATACTAATATTAGCGTAGTGGGATTTTGGTAGCTGTCGAATTGATTTCAATCTGGACCACTCGCTCTTGTATATAAGCTAGGGTTTTTGGGCTAATTGATATGCATATTTCTGTATTCCCTTTCCATATTCCATGCACTCACAAAACGATATTACCAAGTGTTTCTGCATGCACTTTTTATTATAATTATATGTTTTATGTCTTTTAATCATTAGTTTGAGAAAGATGTGCCCATGCACACAACATTAATGATGGCAACGAGATGAGCAATTATTATATTCTTATATCGAACAAAAGACATACTTTTCTTACCATGGTAAGCAATAATTTCAAGCAAAATGACCCTTTGAGGTCAATTTTGCAACTTACTCAAAGATTCTTCTAAAAGTAAAAAGCACAACTCAAATCTTATCAAAACTTCATCCAGCAACAGATAATTAGCCATGGGGCTGGCTGAATTATCTGGCCCCGCGGCTAATCTTCACCATGAGCTCGTAGCGATGTCCTTCAAGATTGTGATGTTTATGGTCCACTTGTCAGATCAGCCTGCACAAGAGAGATAATGTGAGCAAAGCCAGATCTTCTCCACAGACTGATGCTCTTACCGGGACGTGTGAGATGCGAGTTCCATTCAATCCTGTGACCATGGTTTTGGCTGAACATCGAGTTGGCTGAGAATGGGGAAGGAATCATACAAGCTGGAAAGGTGGGACTTCAAAGTGGTGGGGAGTGCTTCCCACCTCAGAATCTTGGAAACTGGAACTTCAAAGATATTCAAACTTACGACTTACCTCAATCCAAAATCGAAGCTAAACCAGGCAGTGCACCTTCTCCTTCTCCTTCTCTTTCGAGAGAACCCGGACATCAGTGCTGTGTCAGATTTCCAAAACTTCAGGAGCAGTGTTGGCTAGCACAGCCACTCGACAGTCCTATGTCAACTCGAACACCTGGTTCCTACAAGCAGGGTTGATCCCGAAAGGAGCCTGGATCGTGTGCCCAACTACCATTCTACTCACCCCTGTTATCCCCGTGAACACCTCTTCTAGGAGCTTACAGATGCACAGACTCTCACGGGAATGCCCACACAACAGCGTCCTTTCCTCGCAAGTAGCCTGGAGCTTGCTGACCTTTTCGTCCTTGAATCCAGTCCCTCACCTCGGCCTTTATCTTCTCCAGTCCGTAATATGCTGCTCTATGGCCCGATCTCTTTGCAGTTCTTGGCTCACCACGCGACTGAACTCATCATTGGAAGCACCGTCTTTGCTCACGGATTCTACCATCTTACGTAGGGAGTCAAGGAGGGACTCCATCTGGGATGTTCTTCCTCACGTTTCTAAACGCGTCGGGTTGACGTCCCAATCCCTGGCAGCGTTCCTTGAGAGCCTGGCCACGCCTATACCACTGAGCCCATGCCGAGAACTCGTCCAGTGGCGTAGCCAAAGTCCCCACCACCTCGTGGTTGCCATTCATGATGTGAAGATCGCCGCCCATGCCGCTGGGCCTCTCTCCAGCAAGTAAAGGACCTTGAGCTCCTGGCCACCTCGATCCAGCACGTCCCCTACCTGGACCACCACTGTTTTTCCCCCGATCCATCGATCATCCTCGTCCATGACGCCGGCGATGCAAAGCGATTCTCGGGTCTTGGCCAAGTCGCCGTAAATGTCCCCTATTGCGACTGATGCCAATGCCGCTGTCGCTGCTGTGATTTTTAGCCTTGCCTCCGGCTCCAGCTGCTGGATGGAAAGAATTTGCGCTCGATTGAGCGTGCTTGTTGAGAATTTTCCCTCCAACTACGAAATCTACGAATGAATCAATGAAGACACGGTGAGACCTGGCAAGAATTTGTCTTGTTTCCGAGGGCCAGGAGGAGGTGGACACAGAACCCTAATTTTTGAACAGTGGATAAGCCCTAAACCCCAATGTTATGCTCATCCAGGTTAGGGCTTGTGGGATTGTCATCCATCGCGGCGCGCGTGCCCGGGGCGAGCTGCGCCTTGAGCAGGGTGATCATGGCGAACGCTTCGCCAGGTGCGTGCAGATTGATTCAGTGGCGCATTACCGGTCGTGGAGATTTTGATTTTGATTTTGGGATCTAGGCCGTCGTCAAGCTGAGGAGCTGATCTGTGACGACGATTCAAGCAAGGAGCATGCTGCCAAGAAGCTCAAGGCCATTGCGCTTCCGGCGATTGACGAAGCAGCGAAGGAAGAAAACGATCAAAACGAAAACCTGGAGAAACAATGCGGAGGAGGAGAAGTTCCAAATGGAAAGCCTCTGTCCAAGAATGCACAGAAGAGGCTCTTGAAGCTGGAGAAGATGGCACAGAAGAAGAAGGACATGAAGGCCCGGGAGAAGGAGAGGAAGAAGGAGCGTAAGGAGAAAAAATCTCAGGAATGGGCAAATCTCTCCACGGAAGAGAAAGAGGCCGCAATTCAGAGGAGCAAGGAAGCCAGCCGCGTCCGTGCTGAAGAAAACAACAGGAGGAAAGAAAAACTCAACAAGGCGCTCGAGGCTGGCCAGAACCTGGTGATCGATTTCCAGTTTAGCGACCAGATGACCGACCAAGAGATAGCAAACATGAGCCAGCAAGTAAGTTTTTCTTCGTCTAAGCTCGTTTTCATCTTTTCTTTTTTCTAGATCATGTATTGCTATGCTGCAAATGCCCGAGCTCCCGTTTCCGTGCGCCTATCGCTCACGTCTCTGGGAAGAATGAAGCAATACCTCGAGAACGTACCAGGCTATCAGAACTGGAAGCTACACAGGGAGGAGACGTCCTACATGGAAGTTTTCGCGACTAGGACACAGGATCTGGTCTATCTCACGGCAGACTCGGAAACAATACTGGAAAGCCTCGACGACTCAAAGATCTACATCATCGGTGGAGTGGTGGATCACAACAGGCTCAAGTGTCTTACTTTGAACAAAGCCAAGGAGCAAGGAATTGCGACTGCTCGGCTGCCTATCCAGGAAAACGTGAAGCTCACAACCTCCACGGTTCGTCTCTGGCGTCCTGTTTCCATTGCTTACAGTGGTGAGATTTCTTTTCAGGTACTCACCGTCAACCAGGTGGTGGAGATCATACTCGAGTACCTGGATAGTAAGGACTGGGTGAAGGCCTTAACATCCATTATACCACAGAGAAAGGTTGCTCAGTAGTATGGTGGTGAGTTTTTGACAACTTGAAAGAAAGGAGCTTTACAAAACAAAAAGCAATTAACATGAAATTTATGGAATGGAACACATGATGGAGATTCTAACATTTATACTTTTTTTACCAAAGAAGTCTTTTGACAAGTTTTAAACTGCTGAAATGTTAGTATATAAAACTTTGGTATACATGTATACTATGTATGCAGATACAGAATGTGAAATCTTATATGAAACTATTTACCAAACTATCCAATGTATATAATTAGTGTTCTTTCATTGGTAAGTAGCTTTAAATTGATGGTGTGTTTTTGTTTTGGGCTCTTATAGGTGTTCATGGAGGGCTCAAAGTGGGGATGCAATAGATTGTTACAAACCAAGTGCCCAGTATGATTGGAGGATACGACCCAAAGTACTGTGTAGTTTACTGGGTTGCCAATCAAGCATTTTGGGACATATCATGGCTGGGACTTTAAGAGTTTCCTGCAAGATATGGCACTATGGTTCTGAATTTTAACACCACCTTTAAGTCTACCATCCAGCTTTTTTAGATGAATTTTGGCAAAACTTTTGATGCCATAGATGAGGTTATATGTTGAAGTCAAAGCAATAAGGCAATTGATTTGGAGGATGAGTCAAGAATTTTCTAATGTATAAGCTGATTAAATTAAGATTGTTCTATTTTGTTTGTGGTTCTATTGGAGCTTTTGTGAACACACCCTATTATATGTTGAATCCACATATAACTGTTTGAAATTCTAGTAACCATGGCAATTATAAAGGTCATGGATATAGGTGCAAATGTGATTGAAGAGGAGCTTGTAGTGCACTTTATCTCTCTCCCCTTAAGCCAACTGTAAAAGGGGCAATTGCTTCATGAGAGAGCCCTTAATGGCTATTTTAACCCCATTTATCCTTCAAGGTTCCAAAAATCCACGATAACAGTATATTCAAATCTTATTTTATAATCACATGTATTACACTCACCCCTCTTTCAGAAATGTCAATGTCCTTATTGACTATTGATTAACAACCCCTACTGAGCCAAGGGGAACCAACACCTTTATTTCTACACTGAATTTACCAATCCTTTTATTACTCATCCCCTCTTCGGAGATGTCAATGTTCTCATTGATTATTGACTAACAACCCCTACTGAGCCAAGGGGAAACAACACTTCCATTTCCGCATTAATCCTTCGATTGTGTAAACTAGCTATTCCATGTGAGACAACTAGTCATCCATCCGTACTGCAGTCCCACAGTGGATACTTTCATCTAGATAGCTATTCCATGTGAGGCAATTAGTCATCCATCCATACCACAGTCCCACAGTGGATACTTTCGTTTGGGTTGCTCCACAAGAGGAAAGATGTACACATGGATGCCCAATACATACGATTTTTAAATTTAAGGGTAAAAATATACCTTGCTCAAAGGTATATTATATTTTAGGTAGCCACTAATTAATAGGAATCAAACTTGTGCCATTTGCTCTGATACCACATGTAGCACATTTTATCTCTCTTCCTTTAAGCCGCTTGATGAGAGAGCCTTTAGTGGTTATTTTATCCCTATTTATCCCCCAAGGTTCCAAGGATCCATAGTGACAGTATATCTAAATCTCATCCCATGATCACATACACTACAATGGACATAAGTGCAAATGTGATTGAGAAGGAGGTTGTGGGTGTAATGTGGCCTAAAATGTGACAATTCCCAGGGTTGGGGATAAATTATGGCTGAATGTGGGAATTGTGGGTTTATCTTTTGATATGCAAAGATAATAGGAGATGTTTTATTATTTCTCAACAAGTTATAGATAATAGGAGGTGTATATGAAACACAAATCCCTAAGCCCCAAATTGGAGCCAAAAGAGTGCCACATGGTAGTGGTCAAAGTGAAAATCCAACAAGCATAACATGTTTAGATAAAAAACTTCAACTTGGAAAGTCAAAAACGAGTGTGGAACTCCAAGCAAAATGCTCAAGGAATGAGTATGAAGCAATTAGTGAATAAGTCTCTAAAAGGGGCATAAGAAAGATTGATACATGACAAGTGTTATAACACCTAAAAATGTTAGGATGAAGTTTGAAAATGAGTCTGAGATGGAGTCTAAGAAAAAGAGTCTGAAATAGGGACTGAGATTGAAACCAAGACCAAGACCAAGTCCAAGTCCAACGATGAAAGCCCAAAGCAATTGTCTCCCAAACTTTAGGGGGTTTGGTGAGTTCGAAAAGGATAGTGAAGGGAAGACTCTAGTGGGATTAGTTTAGCTAGGAAAAACTAATGTAATCAAGAAAAACTATGCCCATATAGTGGGTGATGATATAATTATTGAGGAGTTCAAGACTAGAGTGAACATGTACAGATAAATAAAGTAACTTGATGAAGTATTCAAGAGTTAGTTTTCCCTTAGGAGAATAGTCAATGCTCCCAATCCAAACTTGTAAAGTAAAGTAAACTTATGGTATTACAAGTTCAAGTCCCCTCTTGGAAGTTTTAACTAGTCAAGCTTAATTTATATTTTCTCTCACAAGAAAAGTTTGTAAATAAAAGATATGAAGAATAAATTGTAAACTACAAAAAATGAAAAGAAAAAAAGTGTAAATCATTGGGAAAGATCAGTTTGTGTGAGAACCAACTACCTTACCTCTCTAAAATTCAGCAAACAAAAATTCTTAAGACTGAGAAGGCCTCAAAAAAAAAAGAAAAACATGACAAGAATATGGGAGAGGTCAGTTTGCACAAGAACTGACATCTTCCACCCTCCCGTTTTCATAAGAAATGCGTCATGAAATCCTTAAAATCAAGAAAAAACCTTGAAGATGTCAGTTTGCATATTTTTATCTCTCCCTATTTTCTAAATATAGAGACCTCAACCCCAGAAATAAGAAAAAAAAAAACAAGAAAGCTCACCTCTAGGAAAAAAGAAGGTGGAGAGACGTTGGTTCACACACGAACCAATCTTTCCCACTCATTCAACAATGTCGCGAATGTGATTTTGGGTATTGAAAGTTTCTTGTCGGCTAGTCTTCTTAGATATTCTTTCCTTACTACCACAATGGCAGGAGGTCGGTATTGTTGAACTTGTTATCAATTCCCACTTGGGCTAGTTGAGAAACTGGTCAATGACTATGCACTTAAATTGGATGAACATAAGGTAGGAACCCTATGTGTTTCTTGTTGAGCATACTCAGCTTGGTTTGAAAAACTCCTGTCATTAGCTTGCACTTGCTAGTATTAAAAACCCCCATGATATTGAGATTGGTCCCTTAATATTTGTTAAATGATAGCTTACCAACACCCTCGCTATGTCCTTTGTGTTAGTCTCATTCTGGTCCCAAATGCTATTTATGGAAAGTGTCTAGATTTGCTCATTTGGCATATCTACGGAATGTAGAGATTGTCTTGAACACAATGGTGTTCATCCCGTGTCCAAAATCGCAATTTAGTGCCATTCCATATTTAGTAAGTTTCGAGCTTATCCCAAAGACTAACTCCTGATACTAAGGGAGGCTTGAGGTGAAAGCCCAAAGCGTGTGTTTCCCAAGGGGGGGGGGGGGGGCTATAGGGGGTTCCAAATGTATAGTAGGGATAGTGGGTAGGTCGAGCATGGCTGACCAACCTAAGGTATAGTTTACTTTCTACTTGTGTGCTTGTCCTTGTTTTGCATTCGATTTGGGTTTAAGCCCAAGTTCCACACCATGCTAGCTGGTGGAGTACCCATGTCCTTGTGTTAGGCCACCGGTATGCCGAAATAACACTAAACTCTGTTTGGCTCCGTTTTGCGTGCTGGTCCTGGCATTGGGATGTTGGTTGCTCTAGGACTATTCTAAGTTGCTCCAGACTCCTGTCCTTTCGCTCCTTGGGCTGTATACTTGGGAGTTGCTTCGTGGTCTAGTTCCATTGCTCCTTGGCTCCATACTTGGGAGTTTAGCACCGTTCCTTTGTTCAGTAGCCCAAGGCCCTGAAACTCAGATTTCACACCACTGTCCTTTGGACACGTGGCATATGACACATGGCATGTGTCACGTGGCATAAAGAGGGTTTAGGTTCCGTTTCGTGGTGTTATCCTATGGTAAATCACCATAAGATAAAGAGTAAAAACCATGTGCGCTATATTTGGTATCAGAGAATGAGTCTCGGTGAGTACTATCCAATGAGATTGGGCAACTAGTCTTATTGCATACGCAGAGATGAAAACAATGATCCAAGTGGGTACACGTTTGGGTGCAAAAACTTCGCAATTGTTCCTTGGGTATGGATTTGGTTACCTTTTTTGTACTGTAATAAGGTGAGCTTGCTTTTGGGCTCATAAAAGGGATTGAGTTGTTCCGTTCACACGACTTTGCACTTAGGCTTGTGAGTGAGGCATATTAGCACGAGTTTGAGCTTGGGCTCGTGAGTGAGACACATTAGCAACTTGATGTTACACTTTGAGTTAGCAGGATTAATGTTAGCCTATCGGTGGTTCATATACCGTGGGTGAAAGTAAACTTTCCCTGGGTTTACTATGAGTGGCAAATAGGCTAGTCCGTAGCTGTTTAGCACGGCACTAGTGGATCCTTCCTGTAAACCACAAAATTATCCGAAGCACCCGTGTCAATAAGGATCTTAACAAAGCTACCTCCAAGCTTCCCTCGGAGGGCTAGTAAATGTCGTGAACGACTCTCTACCAAAGTTGCTCGTGTAATGAGTAACTTTGAGTTAGGGACTGGATCACATACCTCAGTTTGGACTTCACCTGACTTGATGGCCATATTGGCTCTGGCCTTCTTCGGGTAGGGATATTCCCTCGAAAAGTGTCCCGCTTCACCACAATTGTAGCATACGTTGTTTCCTATGCTGTTATACGACTTGACCTTTTTATCCGTAGGTTTGTCTCTTTTCACTTGACTTCCCCACGTACTCGCTCGCTGGCCACCGAATTTGCCTTTCCGGAACCCTGAGGACTCATTCTTAGAGAAACTCTTCTTGAATTTCCCCCTGCTATACGTTCCCCTTGGTTTGGCCCCTTTGCTAAATGTGGTTCCCGACCCCGTCGTGTTCCCCTTTCGCAGGTTATCATTGAAATGCACCTTGATGGCCACATCCAACGCTTCCTTGTAGTTGGTCGGGTTCCAGCGCATCACCTCACCGCGAGCCCAGGTTTGCAAACTTGAAATGAAGGCATGGAACGCATCCATATCCCCCATGTCCGTAACAAGTATCCTCTTTGCCATGAACCCATTCACATATTCCTGGATGGTTCCAGTCTGCTTCAGCCTACTTAGCTCATCTCTCAGATGCAAAGTGGCATTCGGAGGAACGTATGTTGCGCGGATCCTCGCCTTCATCATGTCCCAAGTGGCCACTGGTCCTTTGTTGGCCTCCGTCGTTCTCCACCAAGACTTGGCATTATCTGCCAAGTATGGTTTTGCACATGGGACCTTCTCCGAGCTCGGTAATCGCAACGTTCGGAAGTAGTCCTCCATATCGTAAAACCAATCCTCCACCACCTTATAGTCATTCACTCCCTTGAAGACCGGTGGGGGCTTTGGTTTGTACTTGGGAACTGCCTAAGGGACTGATTCTACTTCGGTCTGTTCGACCTTGTTTGGTTCTGCCTCAGTCTCTGCCGAAGGGTCCGCACTTTCTGCGTTGCCAGCATCCGTAGTCTTTCTCTTTTTCTTCCGCTTCTCGTCACGCTTTAGCTTGCGTACGAGAGTCTCCAACAGGGCATTGGTCTATGCCAACTGTCCTTCTAGCATGTCCAATCGAGCCTTGGACGACCGAACCTCGCCACCGGACTCCTGTTTGGAAGTTTCTTCACTAGAGTCCTCCTCATGCAAGGATTCCTCATCCATAGCCTCTTGTTCGACTGGAGGCTCTAGCTCCGGCGGAGGTTCCGTCTCCGCCTGGGTTCGCTTACGCCCTGCCCTTGCCATCTCCCAGCAATCCGCCTCTATCTTTCGCTAGAACTGAGGAAAAGGCTCCGATACCAAATTGTAAACCACAAATTTTTCCTTTCCAATTTGCCAGCTTACCTCGTCTATCCGTCCAACACTGCCTTGGCTTTTGCTAAGTTCCCTTGCCAAGGTTCTCGCCTATGGTACCAGCTCCTACTTGGTTTCAGCTACTCACTGCACGCGCAACGGAGTGTTAGCCATCCATCCACGGATTCCCAAATCACTCCCAATCCCCCTCCCCGGGTTAGACTGGACTTAAGGTTCGGCTACACTCCCCGCAAGCACAAGCAACCAAGCACACCAAGCTTCCAGGTTTCTAACATCCCTTGGTACCACAAGACTTGATCATGGGACCCTCTAAATCCCAAGTCTTGAGTGCAACACTTGCTTCGGGACGCCGGGGCGAAACACCGTGGCCTAACGGCCCGGTATGGGTACCTCTACCCCCCCACTTCCATCCCGAAGGAAGGCCCAAGCCCCTAGGAAGGGCGAGGACCAATGAGCCGCATGGTACTCAAGTGGGCACCACTCCACATGAGCCGGGAGCACCGCAATCGGTTTCCCTTTCGGGAGTGGGAGTTGCTCTTGAGCACTTCCTTGGATGGCCCCTCCGGCACCAACCAAGTCCATGCTCACTCCCACCCAAGGCCCCTCGGTCCTAGTCTCAACCTCAAGTCGGTTTGGAAGCCCCACTGGAGAGTCCCTTCAAAACTGGTTCCTAGACCTCACTATCCCTATTATACTTTTGGAACCCCCTGCAGCCCCCCCCCCCCCCCCCTTGGGAGACGCACGCTTTGTGCTTTCACCCCTTGACCCGTATTAGTATTTGGACTTAGTCTCTGGCTCGATCTTGGACTCGATTTCGGATCCGACTTCGGATTCGGTCTCGGACTCGATCTCAGACTCGATCTCGGACCCGATCTTGGTCCCGACCTCGAACTTGACCTCGGACTCGGTCTCGGACCCGATTTCGGATCTCGGACTCCGTCTCGAACTCGGTCTCGAACTCGGTCCCCGAGTCGGCCTCGGACTCGATTCCGGACTCTATCTCGAACTCGGTCCCAGAGTCGGTCTTGGACTCGATCTTCGACTTGGTCCCATCCGATGAACTCTTTGTCATTTTGGTCAAGCTTTCGGGGTTCTTTTAGCCTACGACACCTCGACGAGTTGGTTCCTTACAACTGTGAGCTGCCAACGGAAGAGAAAACAGGCTATGCAGAACGCAATGGACTCATCTATTACAAGCAAATGAGGGTGTATGTTCCAGAAGGGGAACTAAGGAAGGTAGCCTTAGAAGAGTGTCATGACAGACCTCTTGCGGGACACGGCAGAGTGCCCAAGACGATGGGCTTACTCAAGAGGAAGTACTATTGGCCAGATATGGCTAAGGATGTCCAAGACTATGTAAAGACATGTCCAACATGTCAGCAGGTCAAAGCCATGACTAAGGCTAGTGGGGGCTTGTTGCAAAACATCCCAATTCCAGATCGTCCGTGGAAATGTCTTACGATGGACTTCATCATGGGACTTCCCCCAAGCGAGGGGTTTGATGCGATATTCGTGGTGGTGGACCGATTTTCGAAAATGGCACATTTCATACCCACCACAACGGAAGTGGATGCGGAAGGTGTGGCGAAGCTGTTCTTCGAACAAGTGGTTCGAGTGCGGGGAAGGCCGGAAGAGATCATCTCAGATCGAGATAAGATCTTCACTAGTAGGTTCTGGAGGACTCTCCTGGAACAGTATCGCACCAAGTTAAAATTCAGCACAGCCTATCACCCACAGACAGGTATGGGGTATTAAGTCAAGTTTGGAGGCACTAACACTTCTTGACAGACGGACAAACGGAAAGGGTGAATATGCAGCTGGAGGATTATTTGCGATGCTATGTCTCGGGAGACCAGACCGATTGGGTAAGTCATTTGGGACTTGCGGAAATATGTTATAACAACTCACCACATTCGAGCATCGGGGTGAGTCCATGGGAAGTCATCAATGGGCGAGCTATTGAAGGTCCTGTGGAACTCGGCATGACCGAGTATCATGGAGAGTTACCCGCAGTAGAGGCATTCACAGCGGAAAGACTCAACATTTGGAATCTAGTGAGGGATTCCTTGGAACGAGCTCAACAAAGGCAAACCAAGTACGCGAATCAGAAGCGCCGGGACGTAGAGTTCCAAGCTGGGGAGAAGGTGTGGCTGAACACCAAGAACCTCAGGCTACCAAGTGGGATCAGCCGGAAGTTGACCCAAAGGTAAAAATGCATGTATTCCTGTAAATGAATTGATCTTGAGTTCCTTAAGTAGGTTCGCGGGGCCTTACGAGATTGAGGCTCGAATCGGTAAAGTGGCTTACCGACTCCGACTTCCTCGAGAAATGGGGAAGATGCATCCCGTGTTCCACGTGAACTTACTCAAGCCGTATTTTGAGGATCTGCTTCGCAAGGACCAAGTAAGACCTTTACCTGATGTTATCCAAGGGGAAGAGGAATACGAAGTCGAGGCCATCCTCAATGCGCGCAAGAGCAAGCGACAAGGACGCGAGATGAGAGAGTTCCATGTGAAGTGGAAAGGATTTCCACACTGCGAAGCAACATGGGAACCGGAGGAGAACCTACCTAACGCACGAGATCTAGTGGAGGAATTTCTGCAAGGCAGAACTCTATGTACTTATGCAAAGTTCAATTAAAAGTATCAATTGGTGAACTTGAGCAATGGCATATGTTGGGACCCGAAGGTGAGCTAATTAGCATGGGTTAGCTAGGTCGACCAGGCGTAGGGAACTACACCCGACTCCTTGCGGGGATGTTGAATCCATAGACGTATTCTACGGAGGTTGGGTTCGATGAAACGTGTATGTACATTCCCCAATGTCCCGTAGGGACTAATACAAAAATTGGGCATGCTGCCCAAAGCTCATGCTACCTAGTGGTGATCTCCCTCATCTAAAGTGAGACTAGGCCTGTAGTAGAAGCGGCTGCGGTCGTCTCCGTCGTATCTCATCCAGATCCACGTCCCCCCTTCATGCTGACCGCAAGATCGACTCCGGGGGGCGCCATCTCCAACGAACCTCCTTGTGATCTCCTCTACCAAAACATGGCAGCCATGCTTTTTGCCACTCCTCGAGCCTCTCGAGCTTCCCCCTGTCCCGGAGGATAGCATGGTGAAGCCGTATTGCCGCCAATGTAAGTCTCCACCACTCTGCCAGTACCTGTGATACTCTGACCTGTGTCCCTTCGAAGTGTGCCTGGTTGCGTGCTTCCCAAAGGGCCTGGACTCCCGTCGCTCGCCATATTGCCCATCGAGCATGTCCAAGCGCCTCCCACACGGGGACTCCTACCTCCGCCCCGGTCGTGTCCCACCGGACGGAGGTTGGGTTCGAGTCCCAACCCCCTAGTAAAGCAAGGTTGGGTTCAAGTCCTGACCCCATACTAGGGCGTGGTGAGGTGAGGAGTATAGGGACATCTATATTCTGTAGTCATGGGCTCTTGGCCGGGGAGGCTAACTTAGGCACACCGCTAAGTGGGGGGATGCCCCCGGAGACATGGTCAACAAGTCATAGGATCAAAAAGAGAGACGTTCAATGTGGGCATCGAACTTCTTCTATGGGTGGTGGAGTTGTAAGGAACCAACTCGCCGAGGTGTCGTAGGCTAAAGGAACCCCGAAAGCTTGACCAAAATGACAAAGAGTTCATCGGATGGGACCAAGTCGAAGATCGAGTCCAAGACCGACTCTGGGACCGAGTTCGAGATAGAGTCCGGAATCGAGTCCAAGGCCGACTTGGGGACCGAGTTCGAAACCGAGTTCGAGACGGAGTCCGAGATCCGAAATCGGGTCCGAGACTGAGTCCAAGGTCAAGTCCGAGGTCGGGACCGAGATCAGGTCCGAGATCGAGTTTGAGATCGAGTCCGAGACCAAATCCGAAGTCGGATCCGAAATCGAGTCCGAGATCGAGCCAGAGACTAAGTCCAAATACTAATACGGGTCAAGGGGTGAAAGCCCAAAGCGTGCGTCTCCCAGGGGGGGGGGGGGGGGGGCTGCAGGGGGTTCCAAAAAGTATAGTAGGGATAGTGAGGTGTAAGAACCAGTTTTGAAGGGACTCTCCAGTGGGGCTTCCAAACCGACTTGAGGTTGAGACTGGGACCGAGGGGCCTTGGGTGGGAGTGAGCATGGACTTGGTTAGTGCCGGAGGGGCCATCCAAGGAAGTGCTCAAGAGCAACTCCCACTCCCGAAAGGGAAACCAATTGTAGTGCTCCCAGCTCATGTGGAGTGGTGCCCACTTGAGTACCATGCGGCTCATTGGTCGTCGCCCTTCCTAGGGGCTTGGGCATTCCTTCGGGATGGAAGTGGGGGGGTAGAGGTACCCATACCGGGCCGTTAGGCCACGGTGTTTCGCCCCGGCGTCCCAAAGCAAGTGTTGCATTCAAGACTTGGGATTTAGAGGGTCCCATGATCAAGTCTTGTAATACCAAGGGGTGTTAGGAACCTGGAAGCTTGGTGTGCTTGGCTGCTTGTGCTTGCGGGGAGTGTAGCCAAACCTTACGTCCAGTCTAACCCGGGGAGGGGGATTGGGAGTGATTTGGGAATCCGTGGATGGATGGCTAACACTCCGTTGCTCGTGCAGTGAGTAGGTGAAACCAAGTAGGAGCTGGTACCATAGGCAAGAACCTTAGCAAGGGAACTTAGCAAAAGCCAAGGCAGTGTTGGACGGATAGACGAGGTAAGCTAGCAAATTGGAAAGGAAACATTTGTGGTTTACAAGGAGCGGATGAAACATGAGGAAGTATGAGACAAGGGGGAGAAGCCTCAAAGTCACACTTGGCATGATTGCATTGCAACCAATCCATACCAAGAATGAGGTCAAAAGCTTGACTCGGCACCACCTGCAACGACTGCAACTCAAGCTCGAGATCGCCCACACGCACAACCAGGTCTGCCTCATCGCGTGCACATGCATGTGTACGGCCATTGCCATAAAGAATGAAAACTGGATCTGCCGCACGACGCAAGTGTAAACAACAGCGTGTGGTAACAGGTCGAGCAATAGAAGATAAACTCGAACCTGTATCAACCAATACGGAGAGAAGAATAGGAGACCTCTTGTTATAAAAACGAGCTTGGAAAGTAAACACTTGATGAATCGGTGCCGAGTGAACCCCTTGATGATACTCTCGAAAGAAAAATGGAGGGTCACTAACTTATTCGCGCAAGGTCCCTCCGTTACTTGCGCGACTCCCCGTTTCCTGGATGCACCTCAGTGTCCAAACCTTCCACCGCAGCAGCACTAACAGGACGTTGCTGATGCCAAGGTCTCCATCCAGGAAATGGAGGTCACCAATCCGGAAAGCGTCGACAACGCCAATAAGTATGACCAACTTCATCACACACCCAGCAACGAACATCACGGCCACGACCATGTCCGTGCCCTTGTCTGTGGACTCAAGTAGCAGCAGCATCAACCTCCATTGGAACAGGACCATCAGTCATAGGAAGTGGAGCTGAAGGACGTGCAGCGAGAAGTGGAAGAGACGACGTCTCATAACGTTGTGCCAAGCGAAGAGCATCGTCAAGGGTGGCAGGAGCAAGTGCATGCACAAGGTTGACAAGATCTTGACGAAGTGTTGGCCACAACATTCCTAGCTTGATCTGCTCCGACATATTAGGCTCCGCATGAAGCAAAAGACTTCGGAAACGAACGCCAAATTGCATCACCGACTCAGATGGCCTTTGGCGAAGATGATGCAATTGTTGGAAGGCATTGTCACAATCGTCAGCATGTCCGAAGGCGCGTTTGAAGACGTCTGGAAGAACACTCCAATCCCTACGAGTGGCTGCACTCAATCCATTCTACCATTGCAACGCTGTCCCTTGGAGACACGTGGGAAACTCACGCAAACGTTGAGCATCATCCCAAGAATGATATGTGGCAATCACTGTGAAGTGATTGAACCAATGGTACACATCATCCCCAGGATTCCCACGAAAGAACTCCGGCTGAACGCGAGGATTGGCACCAAGAGCAAGAGGAGTTGGACCATGTGCCGTGAATGCCACCATCAATTGAGTTTGGTTATTCAATTGTAAGTGCATAGCATCAAGCAATTGAACCAACTACTGCTCTAGAGTCAAAGGAAAAGATTGTGGATCGGCCATGAAGATGAATGAAAAAGAAAGAGCAAAAGAAGAGAAATGACAAAAAGCTGGAAAGAAATGGTAGATCTAGACAATGCAAAAAGCTAGATTTAAACCAAAATCCTGAAAGGAAAGAACAAAAGAAAGGAAATGGAAAAAGTTAAATCTAGACGATGCAAAAGCTAGATTTAAACTGAAATCCCAAATCCAAGCACTCCCCAAGGACAATCAAAGGTGCCCTTCACCTCCACCAATGTGAGTGCATGGAATATGAAAAGGGAATATAGAAATGTACATATCAATTAGCCCAAAAACCCTAATTTATATACAAGAACGAGTGGTCCGGATTGAAACCAATTTGACGGCTACCAAAATCCCACTACGCTAATATTAGTATATAGCATCCTAGCCATACACTTGGCCCTCACAGTTCTTATTTAGCATTTTTGAATAATCCAATTACTCAATAATTATAAACATGTTTATAACTTATAAATCAAAACTAAAATAATTTTATGGGTAGATTAAAAAAAAAACTAGGAAGTGTTTAGGAAAGTTTATAATTATAAACATGTTTGTAAATTATAAATACAAGATTAATCAAAATGACAAACAACTGTTAAATAGTAGAATATCCAAGAATATCCAAGCATATTCTAGGTATATCCACTGCCACCCCTACAGGTTTTGATTAAACAAACTAAAAATCTAAAAGTTAATTTAATAGACTGTTGAAGTTAGAAGCATTAGGTTAAAAGATGTAATGAAAAAGCCCTATAATTAGCTGTATTATATATAGATAAAGTAAGTGACAGTTCAATGTATAATAGAGATAGATTATAATTTATTAAATATTATAATCCTGTTTATGTAAAAGTTTCTTGTATTAAAATATGGAGAAGGTAACCATATGTCAATTTACAATCTTAATTTGATTAAAATTAAAATTACTTTAATGATATTAAATTTAAAAATAATCTAGATACATATTAAGTATTCATTTATGGTATATCCATCCAAACTATAAATTTTTTTAAAAAGTATATAATTATTTATACTTTTAAAAGATTTTTCACACATATATACACACATATATATCTATATTGAGTGTGTATTTCTAATTAAGTAAGTTGTGAAAATATTAAATATCAAATAAAATTCTATTTTAAATAATTAATATACTATTTTAATTATTTCATGTTTACTTATTTGTATGAAGAAATTTTTATACAAAATATTATTACTATTTCTTTAGGTGTGAGGGCCAAGTGTACGGTTACGATGCCGTATACTAATATTAGTGTAGTGGATTTTGGTAGCCGTCGGATTGGTTTCAATCCGGACCACTCGCTCCTGTATATAAGCTAGGGTTTTTGGGCTAATTGATATGAACATTTCTGTATTCCCTTTCCATATTCTATGCACTCACATTGGTGGAGATGAGGGGCACCTTTGATTGTCCCTGGGGAGTGCTTGGATTTGGGATTTTGGTTTAGATCTAGCTTTTGCATCGTCTAGATCTAACTTTTTCCATTTCCTTTCTTTTGTTCTTTCCTTTCAGGATTTTGGTTTCGATCTAGCTTTTTGCATTGTCTAGATCTACCATTTCTTTCCAGCTTTTTTGTCATTTCTCTTCTTTTGCTCTTTCTTTTTCGTTCATCTTCATGGCCGATCCGCAATCTCCTCCTTTGACTCTAGAGCAGTAGTTGGTTCAATTGCTTGATGCTATGCGCTTGCAATTGAACAACCAAACTCAGTTGATGGCGGCGTTCACGGCACGTGGTACAACTCCTCCTGCTCTTGGTGCCAATCCTCGCGTTCGGCCGGAGTTCTTTCGCGGGAATCTTGGGGATGATGTGTACCATTGGTTCAATCACTTTACGGTGGTTGCCACATATCATTCTTGAGATGATGCTCGACGGTTGCATAAGTTTCCCACGTGTCTCCAAGGGACGGCATTGCAGTGGTACAATGGTTTGACCGCAGCTACTCGTGGGGATTGGAGTGTTCTCCCGAACGTCTTCAAACGCGCCTTCGGACATGCCGATGATTGTGATGATGCTTTCCAACAATTGCATCGTCTTCGCCAAGGGCCATCGGAGTCGGTGATGCAATTTGGTGTTCGTTTCCGAAGTCTTTTGCTTCGTGCGGAGCCAAATATGTCGAAGCGGATCAAGCTAGGAATGTTGTGGCCAACACTTCGTCAAGATCTTGTCAACCTTGTGCATGCACTTGCTCCTGCCACCCTTGACAATGCTCTTCACTTGGCACAACGTTATGAGACGTCGCTTCTTCCACTTCTCGCTGCACGTCCTTCCGCTCCACTTCCTATGGGTGATGGTCCTGTTCCAATGGAGGTGGATGCTGCTACTGCTCGAGTCCAAGGACAAGCGCGAGGACATGGTCATGGCCATGATGTTCGCTGCTGGGCGTGTGATGAAGTTGGTCATACTTATCGGCGTTGTCGTCGTTTTCCAGATTGGCGACCTCCATTTCCTGGGTGGAGACCTTGGCGTCAGCAATGTCCCCTGGGTGCTGCTGCAGTGGAAGGTCTGGACACCGAGATGCATCAGGGAAACGAGGAGTCGCACGAGTAACGGAGGGACCTTGCGCGAATAAATCAGTGACCCCTCCATCTTTCTTTCGGGAGTATCATCAAGGGGTTCACTCGGCACCAGTTCATCCAGTGTTTACTTTCCAAGCTCGTTTTTATAATAAGAAGTCTCCTATTATTCTCTCCGTGTTGGTTGATACAGGTTCGAGTTTATCTTCTATTGCTCGACCTGTTGCCACACGTTGTCGTCTACACTTGCGTCGTGCGGCAGAACCAGTTTTCATTCTTTATGGCAACGGCCGTACACATGCATGTGCACGGGATGAGGTGGACCTGGTTGTGCGTGTGGGCAATCTCGAGCTTGAGTTGCAGTCGTTGCGGGTGGTGCCGAGTCAAGCTTTTGACCTCATTCTTGGTATGGATTGGTTGCAGCGCAATTATGCCAAGTGTGACTTTGAGGCTTCTCCCCCTTGTCTCATACTTCCTTATGTTTCATCTATTCCTCTCACTTCCATACCTCTTCGTCCCTCTACTTCTACCTTTGCTTCCATTACTTTTGTTTCCCCACTCTTTCCTTCTGTGTTTCCATCTTGTTCTGCTTTTCCCTTTTCCGATCCCTCCGACGATCTTTGTGTTGCAGCAGTTGACCGGCTCATGAAAGAGTATTCTGATCTCTTTGAATTTGACCTATCGTCTGGGGCCAAGATTGCCACACGTCATCCAATTCCCACCAGGGATGCTCGTCCAATCAAGGTTCCTGTTCATCGTCGGTCACCTAAGGAGATCAAAATTTTACGAGCAAACGTCAAGGAAATGCTGGAAAAGGGTGTTATTCGGAAGTCGCGGAGTCCTTGGGCATGTGAACCTCATCTTGTGACGAAGCCTGATGGGAGTATTCGTTTCTGCATCGACTATCGTCCGTTAAACGAAGTGACGATCCCAGATGTGTATCCTCTTCCTCACACTGCTGATCTCTTGGATCGTCTAGGGTGAAGTCGTTGGTTCACCAAGCTAGATCTTGCTTCTGGGTATTGGCAAGTACCAATGGCCGAAGAAGATATTCCTAAGACTGCTTTTCGTACACCATTTGGTTTGTACGAGTTCTTGGTGATGCCGTTTGGTTTGAACAATGCTCCAGTAACTTTCCAGCGGATGATGGACGAGGTTCTTTGCGATATGCCGGAGGTGACTGCTGACTTCATTGATGATGTCTTGATCCACTCGGAGGGGACGTGGGAGGAGCACGTTCGTGATATTTGTAAAGTGTTGGATCGGCTACGCGACGTTGGTTTAAAGCTGAAGCGGTCGAAGTGCGTGTTTGGGTCCAAGGACACAACTTATCTTGGGTACCGTATTTCTCGTGAGGGTTTGCAAGTTGATCCTGACAAACTCCCTACTCCGAAGTGTGTGAATGATGTGCAACGCTTTTTGGGTAAGGTGCAGTATCTTGGTCGTTTTGTGGATCATCTTTCTGATCGCACTACACCATTGCGAGCGTTGCTGAAGTCATCAACGTCATCTTTCATCTGGTCTTCGGATTGTGAGCGGGCGTTCGTGGATCTCAAAGAGCTATTGACAACTCCTCCGGTTTTGGCATATCCTGACTACACTCGACCTTTTATTTTGCGTGTGGATGCTTCTGACATTGGTCTTGGAGGTGTGTTGATGCAAGAGAGCTCGAGTGTGCCTGGTCAGCGCCATCCCATTGCATACATAAGCCGTACATTACAACCAGCGGAGATGAACTACTCCACGACGGAGAAAGAGTGTTTAGCAGCAGTCTGGGGTTTTGAGAAACTTCATGCATATCTACATGGTTCTCAGATGTTACTTGAAGGTGACCATGCTGCTGTTACTTCATTATTGAAGCGGAAGAACCTAGTTGGTCGTACGGCTCGATGGGCTTTGAAGCTTAAGATATATGATTTCGATGTTGTTCATCGCCCAAGGAGTTCTATGGCTGATGCTGATGCCCTTTCTCGAGCTCCTCTTCCTTCTTCACTCACTTCTCATCATTCTGACGAACCTGTTGTTCCAGCATCTGTGGATTTTCTAGATGAGGATTCTGTGCCGTCGGCGGTTGCTGTCCTTGACGTTCAGTGTCCACAGGGTGCAGAGCAAGATCTGCCTTCTCTTGAGGAGGTTCGCGAGGCTCAAAAGATTGAGCCGTGGATTCGAAGGCTTCGAGATGGGTTTGAGAATCCTGCATCACTTGCTGATGATTTGCCTTTCCGGCATTTACATTCTCAATATCGCCTGGAAGATGGCCTTCTTTATTTTGTGGGGACGGATCCTGATGATCATTTATGATTGGTGGTACCTTCGGTGTTTATTCCGCGGTTTCTCCATGCCTACCATGATTCTCCTGTTCTAGGTGGGCATATGGGACACCGTCGTGTCACCGAGAAGTTGCGCAGGTCTTTCTATTGGCCGGAGATGCGACATGATATTATCCGGTATGTGCGTAGCTGCGTTTGGTGCCAAGCTCGTAATACTCCCCCTTGTGCTGCGGAAGGACGGTTGGAGTCAATTGCAGTTTCCCGTCCGTTTGAGTTGGTGGCGTTTGATCTTATGGGACCTTTTCCACGATCGACTGCTGGCAATGAGTATGTTATTATTGCTTCTGACTACTTGACTCGTTGGGTGGAAGTTGGTGCTCTTGCTAGTGCCTCTGCAACTGCTATTGAATACTTCCTCCTCAATCGAGTGGTGTTCCAGCATTCTTGTCCAGAGCGGATTCTTTCGGATAATGGTCCTGCATTTATGGCTGAGGTATTTCATGTTTTGACATCTCGGTTGGGGATACGCCACACTTTTACGAGTGCTTATCATCCACAATCAGACGGTCTGGTGGAACGGCTCGTTCGGACATTCAAAGGGATGATTTCGAAGTATGTGAACTTTCAGCATTTGGATTGGGATGGTTATTTGCCATTTCTTCGGTATGCCTATGTCACAGGGGTGTAGAGTTCTGTTGGTGCTTCACCATATAAACTTCTATATGGTCATGATCCAATATTACCAACAGAGTTAGGTTTACCTTCGCGATGGCCACGAGCTCCTGATGCTAGGTCATGGGATCAGTATTTGACAAGCATTCTTCCACTTGTCCGAGCAGAGTCTGCCGAACACTTAGGCCGCGTACAAGTGGGACAACAACGGCGCTACAACTCCCATCATCGTCCACCTGCGGAGTACAAAGTGGATGATTTGGTGTTAGTCCGTTTTCCCCATCTTACGGTACGTGGTCTATCTAAGGGGCTCCTTGCGCAGTGGAAAGGACCCTATCGGATGTTGTGGCAAGTTGGACCGCAAGTTTATGAGGTTCGGCATGACGTTCAGCAGGCCGATCCTCCGGAGATTGTGCATGTGCAGCGGTTAAAACGCTTCATACAAAGGGATTAGGAGCAGTTAATACCGTCTACAGATCTGCCGATGCCTCCTCCTGACGTTCCTTCAGATCCCGGCCCATCTACAAGAGAACCCTGACGGCCTTCCATTATTCCGAGAGGAGGGGATGATGTGAGGGCCAAGTGTACGGTTACGATGCCGTATACTAATATTAGCGTAGTGGATTTTGGTAGCTGTCGGATTGGTTTCAATCCGGACCACTCGCTCCTGTATATAAGCTAGGGTTTTTGGGCTAATTGATATGCACATTTCTGTATTCCCTTTCCATATTCCATGCACTCACATAGGCATTTTCTATTTTCATTTATTGTTGTTTAAATGTATAATAAATATAATTTTCAATTATATTTTTAGTTTTTTAAAGCTATTGCTGGTATTTTATTAATTATCATGAGATTTAGTTAACTTTGTGATCTTGAATTTTTTTCTTGATTGAGGATTTCACATTTTATGATCTCTTCTAGCTATAAATAACATAACAAAGTGTTGAAGATGGTATTAAAGATATTATTTATGAAAAGAATCCATTTAGTGCATAATAATGTAGCTAACTTTATTAAATAATGTAATTCAAACTATTGAACAATATAACTAAAGCTATTAAATAATATAACAAAAAAGGTAAAATAAATTAAAACAGCATGTAGCTAAAATATTTAAAAATGAGTATGCAACTTGAATTTTAAAGTTAGTAGTTTGTTAGTCTCAGTATGAAAAAATAAAAAAATATACTCTAGTATTGATTAAACAATGTTGATATAAAAAATTTATAATATTAATAAATGAATAAATTGTAAAATAAAGAGTTATTACACATGTCAAATAAGAAGATATTTTTTGCCAAACTATAAGATGAACATATTGTCCATAATAGTGTATCATTTAAATACTTGTATTACTAATTAATAACCTTTGATAATAAATCTATTTTCAATGTAAACATTAAAATCCTTATGCACATTAATTACATTCAATCCAAAATATAAAAATATTTTTAAAAAAATTAGTATTTAATTTAATAATTTTAGGAAAAAGGCAAAGGTGGTATTAAAAATATTATCCATGAAAAGTAATCCATTTTAGTTAACTAAATTTATTGAATAATGTAATTAAAATTATTGAATAAGTTATTAAAAAATATAACTAAAGAGGCAAAAACATTAAAATTTGAAGGTTAATAATCGTTTTGAGGCTAGTAATATTTGGTCAAAATGAAAAAGATCCACTATTAGGTAATTATTATTGATATAAAGAGTTTGTACATTAAAAACTGAAAAAGTTCTAAGACAGAGAAGTTCATTCTTGCCAAATCATAAAGAGAAGTTCATTCTTGCCAAATCATAAAAAGAACTTTCAATAGGTAATAATGTGTCTTCTAAATAATGTGTCTTTCTGTTATTGATTAGGAACCTTGACAATAAAACTATTTTCAAACTTAATTATTAAAACCCTTGAGCATGTCAGTCACATCTAATACAAAATGTAGAAAAATCTGAAAAGCCTCATCCAAATCTTTTGAAAGAAATTATACCATGCATGGTAGTATTTGGCTTGAGTTGAGATAGCTCACGAATTTGGGTGGTATGAGTGCTTTCCTTTGAGCTATATGATCATCCATAAAGCTCCTTGGCTCCCTTCCTCCACTTCATTTGAGCCTGGTGCGGTGAGGAGGTATTTGACATGCATCGAAAAAGAGAAGGCACGTGCATGGTTCTCCCTTGTGACGACAAGTACTCAATCACAACAAATGAATGATCGGATCGATCATCCCAACTTCATAGCAATCCAATACCCTTCTTGAGACCTGACTGCGGCTCTCTCCCCTGCAAAGATTCCCGCTGTGGCAACTGGATCCCACCGCTTGTTTTGCCTTGGAGCTCCCATGCATCTCTTCCGCCTTGACAAGCTTGACGAAAGAACTTGCCTTCTCCATTAAAGGCACGAGGTTGAGTAGAGGCGCGTACTTGGAGATGCCGAGCGTGCTTGTGGCCGCACAATACGATCTTCGCCCAAGAAACCTTCTTCCGGACCGCTGTCCATCCGCGATCCACATCGCAGTTATGGCCGATCTTGTCGACGGCCGCATCGCCACAGTGCGACCCACAGCGCAAGGCCCCACCGGTCTCTGCCTCGTTGCAGCTATGCTTTGAGGAATGTTCCCCTCATGCACTGGACTTCTGCGAGCGAGACTTGGGAGGAAATGGATCGATATGTATCGCTCTGCGGAGAGAAAGATCTCCGGCCTTTGAGTCATGGCGTTGCCATCGTACTCCACGGATCAAACGCCTCCTCGAGGGAATTCGGCCGAGGCAGCTATGCGGTCGTCTTGCTCAACTCGCATTCTATTCCACTCGAGTAGTGCTCAGAGTGGAAAGATCTTTGGTTGTCACTAACCTACAGTCAAGGCCAGTCAAACACATGTCACGACAAAAAGATTCTTTGCCTTCGCCCCAGCGTCTGTACTCGATACCTGTAGCACAAATAGTGATTCCGGATTCGTCTACATCAAAACCCTAGGAGACTTACCTTTGAGTCTCTCCGCCGAGTCTGCCGTGAGATAGACCAGATCCTGCGTACTAGTCGCGAAAACTTCCATGTAGGTGTGTAGATTCCAGTTTTGATAGCCGGGTACCTTCTCGATACATGATCTGGAAGAAAGAAAAGATGCTTAGACGAAGAAAAGAGATGAGAGAACCTACTTGTTGGCCGGTCATCTGGTCGCTTAACTGGTAATCGATCACCAGGTTCTGGCCAGCCTCGACAGCCTTGTTGAGTTTTTGTTTTCATCGGCACGGGCGCGGCTGGCTTCCTTGCTCCTATGAATTGCAGCTTCCGCGGTTCCTGCGATTTTTTCTCCTTGTGCTCCTTCTTCCTCTCCCCTCTTCTGTGCATTCTTGGACAGAGGCTTTCCATTTGGAACTTCAGATCTCCTTTTTCTCCACATTGTTTCACCCCTTCTTCGTTTTGATCGTTTGCTTCATTTGCGAAGCGCAGCGTGGCAGCACGCCAGATGAGCTCCTCAGCTTGGCGACGGCCTAGATCGCAAAATCAAAATCTCGACGACCGGCAATGCGCTACTGAATCGATCTGCCCGCACCCGCCCTGCTCAAGGAGCACGACAATCCCACAAGCCCTAGCCTGGTTCAAAATTTAGGGTTCTTTGTCTTAGGTATCTTGGCGGTAAGATGCCGGCATTCGCGGAGGCGCCGGCGCCGCCTCCTCCTCCTCCTGGCCGCTCGGACACAAGCAGCGATGACAAATTCTGTGGCCAGGTCTCCAATGCCGTTTCTTCATTCGTGGATTCATTCGTAGATTTCATAGTTGGAGGGCAAATTCTCAGCAAGCACGCTCAATCGAGCGCAAATTCTTTCCATCCAGCGGCTGGAGCGGGAGGCGAGGCTAGGAATCACGGCGGCGACAGCGGCATGGGCATCGTCACGAGAATCCCAGCAGTGGAGAGGTTAGTCGCAATAGGGGACATTCACGGCGACTTGGCCAAAACCCGGGAATCGCTTCGCATCGCCGGCGTCGTGGACGAGGATGATCGATGGATCGGGGGAAAAACAGTGGTGGTCCAGGTAGGGGACGTGCTGGATCGAGGCGGCCAGGAGCTCAAGGTGCTCTACTTGCTGGAGAGACTAAAAGGAGAGGCCCAGCGGCACGGCGGCGATCTCCACATCATGAATGGCAACCACGAGGTGATGAACATCGAGGGGGACTTTCGCTACGCCACCAAAGAGGCACTGGACGAGTTCTCGGCATGGGCTCAGTGGTATAGGCGTGGCCAGGCTCTCAAGGAACGCTGCCATGGATTGGGACGTCAACCCGACGCGTTTAGAAACGTGAGGAAGAGCATCCCCGATGGAGTCCGTGCTAGATATGCTGCTCTACGACCGGGTGGCCCGATCTCTTCGCGTTTCTTGGCTCACCACCCGACTATACTCATCGTTGGAAGCACCGTTTTTGCTCACGGAGGAATTCTACCATCCCACCTCGACTACGGACTGGAGAAGATAAATGCCGAGGTGAGGGATTGGATTCAAGGACGGAAAGGCCGGCAAGCTCCAGGCTACTTACGAGGGAAGGACGCTGTGGTGTGGGCTAGACAGTACTCCATTCCAGTGGAGAGTTTGTGTGACTGCAAGCTCCTAGACGAGGTTCTCACGGGGATATCAGGGGCGAGTAGAATGGTAGTCGGGCATACGATCCAGGCTCCTTTCGGGATCAACTCGGCTTGTCAGAACCAGGTGTTTCGAGTTGACGTGGGAATGTCGAGTGGCTGCGCCAACACTGCTCCTGAAGTTTTGGAAATCCGACACGACACTGTTGTCCGGGTTCTCTCGAAAGAGAAGGAGAAGGCGCCCCCGCAAGCACCACCTGGTTTAGCTTCGATTTTAGATCGAGGTAAGTCGTAAGTTTGAATATCTTTGTATTCTATGATGAATTTTTTTCTTACCGACAGGCAAATCTCCGATATTGCTTCAGTCAAATCTAAAATTTTAAGTTCCAGTTTTCCGAGATTCTGAGGTGGGAAGCACTTCTATCAATGCGTTCGGATCCTCGCCACTTTGAAGTGCGACCTTTCCAGCTCTCATGATTCCTTCCACGGCGCGATCCACATAGTCCGACGCGTATTTGACTGTCATCGACGCACCAAGATTTGGATAGCCACTTTTTCCGTAGTCACCATTAAGCTGCGATGCGAGTCCCACCATTTCCACTTGGAACTCCGTTAGCCGCCCTTCTTCGTTTGGAGGAGAATGCCGGAGTGACCAGGGTGAACTCGGCAGCGTCACTGGAGATTACAGGATCGATCAGACAGAGGTCGGACAAGAAGGAACTCAAAACTTTACCAGGACAGTCCGTTCGAGGTGTGGTCCGCGTGGAAGACAAGACAGTCTCAAAGGTCCCCGCCCAAGCGTCTCTCTTCGTCAGGAAAGGTTGCGTGAGATTGAAAATCTTCTTCACAGTGGCCGGAATAGAAGAATGCTCGTACTGGGAATCCTTGGTCGGTCCGTTTGGCCGGTGTATTACTGCAAGGCCAAGCACGCGACACGGCTTAGTAAGCTAATGGGCGGCAATCAAGAAGTTCAGTTCGCAAGCAGATCTGCCAAACCAGCTACCCAGATCAGTGGCACGGGAAATGCCACGAATAAAGGCAGGGTAGCGTGACAGTCACAGCAGGAACGCCGCATAAGTCACGGAGTAAAGACAAAGGGAAAAGAAAAAAAGAAGCTCTGGAGGTACGAGTAGTAATGGTGGACGGTGACCGCGGGTCCCCAGAACAAGGACAGGAAACAGGAAGAACTCACCTGTTCCTTTGTCGATCCATGGAGAGACGAAAATCGCTGGGACGCGGACACCGAGCCTGTCGAAGTTGAAGTGATCGTCGTCTCCACCCCTGAGACCGTCTGGATTGGGAACGTTGTCCATTGGCGTGGAAACGTGGTCGAAGAAGCCACCGTGCTCGTCGTAAGTTATCACCAGCAGCGTCTCGTTCCACTGGGGGCTGGAGCGCAGGGTCTCGTACACCTCCTTGATGAACTTCTGGCCCTCGGCAACGTCGTGCGAGGGGTGGTCGTCGTTGGCGGGCGTCGCCTTGGTGTCGTAGTAGCGCTGCTCGACGACGACGTAGTTTGGGAGCTTGCCTTGCTTGGCATGCGTCTTGAAGAGGCCGTAGTTGTGGAACTTCCCGAGATACTTGGGGCTCCTCAGGTTCCTAAAAGGAGATGGAAGTCAGGACAAACGAGCAGAGGAATAGCAGCCACAACGAGGACGTGCCTGTAGAACAACGTGGCCGGGATGTTCTGGTAGTAAATCCCGAAAGACAGCTTGTCTTGGTCGATCGACTCAAAGATCGTTTTTTGCGGGAATCCTTTGACGAGGTCGGACCTGACGTTGCTCACAGCACCGTGGGACGTAGCGGAGTGGATGTAGAGCCGGTTTGGCTGGGTGGAAGCTGGAACCGACGCAAACCACTTATCACATATAGCAAACTCCATAGCCAAGGCGGTGTAGGCGGGGACGAGCTCGGGCCGGAAGGAGCTCATCACTCTCTGCGACAAGTTCTTCTGGATGATCTCCGCTTGCTGGGCGAAGCCATTCATGGGTGCTGGATTCTGCGAAGTACTTCCGAAGCCGAACACCTGGTCTCGGATGGCTCCGAACGAGTGGCCGGGGTCGGGGTCCACGAACTCGGCCTTGTCCGAGACAAACACCGTCCCCGAGCTTGGGTCGGTTAAGTTCATCGGGTTGCTCTCCTTCCCTGTCAACCCGTCGATCTCCGGGTTGAGCTTCTTGAGCCAGCCGAGCATATGATCGAAGGACCTGTTCTCCTGGACGAGCACGACTATCGTCTTGATCCGGCCGCTCGGCTGCGCTGCATTGGTGCCGGGGCTCAAGAGGAGCAGGAAAAGAGGTACTAGACACCACTTCATTGTTGCTGATTGATTCACTCTTCCTTGCTTCCAGGGGACAAGATTAAATAGCGCGCGCTGGATTCTTTGCTTGGCCACTTCAAGAATACCAGCGCAACAAAGGAATGAGTAGCGCTCACTCCAGTCGATGCAAATCTTATAAGCAAGTATGGTGAGTGTGCACGCTCATGACTTTGCCTTGCACGCATCCAGCCCAAACTCATGAGGGTCCTCCATCCCCAAGCGCTCGTAAGCAGGCCCGAGCGAATGAAAAGAACAGAAGGTGTGAAAGGAACCCCCAGAAAGCGAGCAAGAACCTTTTCTCTCAAACAGCGGAGAGGAAGATAGACGATGATGCGAATATGCCGCGTCCATTTGTCTGGATTGGTTAATTGATGCCAGTAACTGTTTGGCAATTACTTTCTCCAGCTTACACGTCAAAAGCTACGCGCCCACTGAGAGTGAAATAAGTCGTAGAGATTTGACCGAATGAGAACCTTAGAACTATATAGGAGTGAAACTGGGAAACTTTTCAACACTTAGTTTATTGATTATCATCTGCCATGAACAAGGAAAAGAAAACATGTAGAAACTTTAGAGAGATCTAGCGAGAGGGGCCAGCCAGTAGCAAAGATCGTTAGAAAGAAACCACACAGAGCTACTTTGTGCTGTTTCCGGCGATTAAACATCAATTCTTTCTTTCGTCCTCTCATTTTACACTCTTGTACAGCCAAAAATGTTACTCAGTTGTTTCTACAAACCGACCCAGCCCACCTGTGTTACGGATTTCTCCTCTCCGGCCTCTCCCCGATCCCAATAAGAAACTCCCCGGCCTGGACACTCAAACCACGTAAGTTCTCCAATCATCCTAGAAAATCATCCTAGAAATATAACTAGAACAACGAAAAGTGAGAGAAAGTAAGAGCTCGAGTACCTTTCGATTGTCAAAGGCCGGAGGAAGCAGCAGCCGCGGCAGCTGCTGCAGCATTCTCCGTCCTACACTTGGCGTGAACGATCGGTCCCAAAAGCGTCCTATCCATCCCCTCGGTCGAAGTTCCCGGAGGAACGTTCATATACACTGCTCCCCTGTACATCCACTCGTCCGTCTCGTCGCTGTAGAAGTCCTCGAATGGCTCCCCGCACAGAGCACACGAGCTCTGGTTCTCGTCTGCCGGGACTGCGAAGTTTTGGTCCTCCTCCACCTTGCGAACCTCCGCCTCCTCGGCGAACAACGGCGGCGTGCTAGCTTCACACTCGGTAGCACTGACGCCGCCAATCCACTCCTTGAGTCCCACAAACCACCTTCTCGAGGACTTCTTCTGCGACTTTTGCCTCCTGTTCCGAGTTACATGCCAGTCCATATGCCTGCTGTGCTCGTCCTGTCCCTTAAATCTAAGCCCGCACGTCTTGCATTGCCTCGGGAAGTCCGAGTAGAGCAAGTTGATCACGATGTCATGCCGCTCCCTGAGAATTTCCTGGCGGAACTCCACTCCCAGTCCTGTAACATCTGTGTTGTTTGCCGATATTAGGCCTTGTGTGATGAGCGATGACAAGAGATTCCCGAGTCCTCCAACAGGTCCAGGTCCAGAACCGGATGGCCCAAGCGGTGGTGCAGGAGCCGGAAACATTGGTAGTGGAGGAGGAAATTGAAGTGGAGGTGGAGGTGGCGGCGGCGGTAGTAGAGCCTCAGGCTGAAGTTGGGACTCTGGCTCAGGAGGAATAAAACCGGTCTTGAACAGTGCGGACAACAGGCTAGAAGTATTAGAAACTGGTAAGGGTTCCGAGGCGGGCATGCCAAACGGATGAAGGGGAGGCCCCGCTGGAGGCAGCAGCGAGTGGGGCATCATGGGAGGATGTTGGAACTGATTATTAGGTGGTCGAAGAGCTGAAAACTGTGGTGGGAGTGGAGGATTCTGCTGCAGCTGAGCCAAAGGTGGCGGTGGTGGTGGTGGTGGCGGTGCTGGATCAAGGACGTCCTGCAAATTCTAGTTAGTTGCACGAATAGAAAAAGGGAAAACAGTAAAGTTAAGGAAAAACATCCAACAGCGAACCTTAGCCTTGAAGTGTCGTCCGTCAACCTCCCTCCGTGGTGACTGCACGTGTCTTTCGGTTCCTGGTGTATCGGAAAAACCCGTATCGGCCAGCGAGCGCTTGTTTTTGTTCTGTCCACGGCCTGTTAAACGCGAGGAAACAGCAGCCTTCCGGACTTCGTCGTTTGAGCCTCCATCCCCTCTGTCAGAGGTCTTCCACAAACCTGTTGTTGTCTTGGAAGTCGCGTGTGAAGGCAAGGAGCCGCCCTTGCTATTCTTCTCGGGCCACCGCTTCTGGAATCCAGTGTCGCCATTTCTTGGAACCTCCTGCACAAGAAGATTAGATAGAACAACAGATAAAAGTCACTACAATACCTTGTTAGATTGTTGGAGCTGTTTTTGAGCTTCGAGGATGTACTTGGGATTTACATGAATCCCATGCCCAGTACGAGGAGGTACCGATTCTACAGATCTTAAAGAAGGTCCATTTATTGTAGAAAAATGCAGTTCAACTTCTATTGCTCGCAAAGGAGCTTGCCCGAAAACACCACGCCAAGTCTTGAAGAGATGCTGCATTGCAGGGTAAGTCGTCGGGTCGACTTGCCTGTAGCACTTGCAAAAGACCTGCCGTCCACCCAGGACTGTCAAAAAAGAGCGTCGACTAAACAAAATCCTTTGCATACCTCCGCTAGGCGCTCGCCAAAGTACTGCACGTAGTCACGTCCGATGTTCTTCACAATGCTATCCAGGAGATACAACGCAGGCAGCTTTTGCTCCTTGGCCACCTACAACCAAACAGAAGAAAGAAAACCAAAACTTTAGAAACCAAACGGACCAAAGAAAAGGAAAGAAAAGAAAAAGGAAAGAGAGGAATCCACATACCTCCATGATGTGAGAACAGATCGCGTTGGCTATGCCTCGAGCAGCATGTAAGTTTTCCCCAGCAATGATGGTCAAGTTAGTAATAATCGGCTTGGAATTGAAAGTGAGCTCGCCAAGAGCTGCCTTATACTGGGTAACAAGTTCATGGTCTTGCTCGTTCTCGAGCCTCCCTCTCTCTCTCTCCCTCTCCTCTCGATTCTCTCTCTCCCTATCCAGAGCCTTGAGGCGCTCGAACACATTGACGCGGGAAGGAGGAGCAAGAGGAGCGGCGGCGGCGGCCTTACTCTCACTCCCTCGCCTCTCCATAGGACTCACCCTCCGCCCACCACCGCCGCCTATCTTTGCCCTATCGGCTGCATCAAGCAAGACACCACTCTCCCTCTTAAGCATGGCCGGAGCTCCGATTCTCGCGAAATCGGGGAAAGAAAAGGCACCACACAGGAGGAGGCCGCGGATTTTGTTACCTCATTGGAATCGCAGCAGCGCCGCGGCCGACCTAGCACAGCGCGGGCGCCGTCGCGGTCGATCGATCCCCGAGCAACGCCGCCCACGCCGATAAGCCGATCTTTTGCTTTCGCCCAAACCCTAGAATAAGGAACGCATGACCGCCCCCTTGGACGATTTCCGTCCCACAAACGAGGCACACCTTTAGAAACGAATATTCTCCTTAAACCCCCTTTTTATAATTTTTTGTGGCCCAAACTGCTTGCCCTAGAAACCATTTTATCCAAGTTAGGGCTCTGGCCGTCGTCGCGGAGAAAGGTATGGGTGTCTCTCTCTCTCTCCCCCGATCTGTCTGTGGCGTGGGATTTTCTGGCTGGATTGCTTTTTTCTCTGTGATTCTGGCCTGGAGAGGGGGATTTTGGGAAGAATCGCTAGCTAGAGCTATGAGAATGTTGAGAACCAGATTGCTGACCAGGGAATTGAGCAGGGTATCAGCACGGTACCGGTTTCCTCTGGAGCAGCGAGGGAGAAGAAGAGTATGTGAGAAAAATCTGGCAGCGCAGGCACAGGTTTGAGGAATAGGTCGAGAGAAAGTGAGAAAGGAGGGAGAAACAAACAGGGAAGGGAAGATGAGCACCCCGCCGTTTCCCAACGATGGCTCTTTTCTTGAGAGGTTTAAGCAAATGCAAGGGGCTGCCGCTGTGGCCGCTACTACTAGCGCTGTGAGTGAGCCGCCGAGCACGAGCACTAGCAGCACCAGTTCTAGCACGGGAGTTCAGCCCGTGAGCATCACGATCAAGAAGAATTGCTCCATAGGTTCCAAGGCAGCTCCCGTAACGCCAGCGTCAAACGGGAAGTTAGCGTTCAGTTTGAAGGCCAAGGTAGTTAGGCCTGCGGTGAATCCATTGAAGCTGGGTGACAACGATGATGATGAGGAGGAGAGTGCTGCTGCCGCTAGTACTGCTCCTGCGGCTGCCAAGGTGGTGATGGAGAGACCCGCGAAGAAGCAGAGATTTGATGTTGTTGACGCTCCCTCGCACTCAGGTAATTCAGTTCAGTTTCGTTAAGTGGTTTGATTGAAACCTGTGTCATGCTTGCAGCTCTGCCGGCCCCTCCTCTTGATCCTGATGTGAGAAAGGTAGCGGAGAAGCTTGCCAGTTTTGTCGCAAAAAGTGGTCGGGAATTTGAAGATATCACACGGCAGAAGAACCCTACGGATCCTCGTTTTGGGTAGGCCATTGAGAGGGAATTGTGGTGTTTTTGGAATGCTTGCTTCTTTCGCTTGTTTTCTATTTTGTTATGGTGGTGCATGAATAGCGTTTATCTCTTTTCTTTGGCAGGTTTCTGTTCGATGTTGATTGCTCGGACTACAAGTATTACGAGCACAAGCTTGCTGAGGAGGAATCCTTCCTCAATAAGCCCCATACTCCGATCGTGTTGCAACATGGTAAAATGTTACTCACATCTGGTGCTAGCTGGTTTATGTTGGGATAAGTTTTTCAGCCACACCATCTCGGCAACAATCGTTTCCACAGAGAAGCTCACAACGTACAAACTTTCAAACCCCTGCCTCGGCTCTATACGAGAACGGGGAAGAAGCACGCCATGAGCAAGAGCAAGACACAGGTATGCAAAGTGTTTAAATATTCCGGGTTCTGACTCTACTGTTTCAGCCAAACAATCAACAGAGCCAGACTCTTTGGCTATGATGGACTTTTATATGAAAAAGGCAGCCCAGGAGGACCTCCGAAAGGCTCCTAAGCAAACCAAAGATGAAATGCCTCCACCATTGTCACTGACGAGTACACGTAAGGATAAGGTCTTGAGATTCGTGCTGACAGTCACTATGCAGCCTCCACAAAGAGGGGTCACCATATGGGAGACTACATTCCTCAGGAAGAGCTGGAAAGATTTATGGCGAAATGTAACGACGTCAGTGCTCAGAAAAACATACTAGAAGCAACCGAGAAAGCCAGGATTCAAGCAGACAATGTAGGCCATCGTCTACTGTCCAAGATGGGATGGAAAGAAGGTAATGCATTCGAAAAAATTTCTCCTTGTTTGTAATAGCTGCTTTATATGCTTCAGGTGAGGGACTTGGAAGTGCTAGAGGTGGCCGTGCCGATCCGGTGCAAGCGGGACAAGTGAAGCTAAACAATCTGGGATTGGGAGCCCAGCAACCTGGCGAAGTAAACTCTGAGGACGACATCTACGAGCAGTACAAGAAACGTATGATGCTGGGTTACAGGTTCCGTCCGAATCCACTGGTAAGCTTTCTCTATTTGTTTTCGTGGAATCTCGAGACACAAACCCGGTCGTGTTCATTCAGAACAATCCCAGGAAAGCATACTACTGATGAACCCCCGAAAAAAACAGAAAAAAAAAAGTCGTTGTTTCTATACACGATCTAAGATTCCTCCGCTCTGTAAGTGTATCAATCACGTATTGTACATCTTTGCTGCTGCCATGACGCTCGGCTGGAAGGAATAAATCACAGGGAAGCTTGCTTGTGGAGGACAACTTGGAGATCTAAAACAAAGAACGAATAAAAAAGTTCCATGACATCGTGTTCTAGTACTTGCTGGGCTCAACCGGGCAGTCTCCAGGTAGCGGATACTGGCAGTAACTCTCGTTCTTCATGCACAGGAAGAGGCGCTCGTACGCAGCTCCCATCTTGGTGGCCGTGAACATAAGCGAAGCATAATCGCGGCAGAGCTCTCCTTTACGTCGCATGGTGTCGCGGCCCTGCGCGATCACGGCCTCCATAGCCTGCTCCAGCGAGTCGACGTTGGGCGAGAAAGTATGGCCAAAGTCGCTACTCACCACCACACTCCAAGTGATGCTCGAGAAGTGCGTCGCGAGTAGCGGCTTACCGCACTGCATGGCCTCGAGGAGAGTGTGATCCAGCCCCTGCGAGCGCAGCGTCGGATTGACGAAGACGTCGAGCGCGTTGTAGAAGTCGGCGAGGTGGGCGGGATCCATGGGGCCGAGCGTCTTGGCATTTGGCGCGAGCTCGCGGTAGCGGTCGCCCCAGGGGCCGTGGCCCGCGACGAGCAAGAACACCCCGGGGTGACGCGCGGCTATCCGCGAGAAGGCCTCGAAGAGCAGCGGGTGGCCCTTGTCGCGGACCAGGCGACCGGCGGCGCCGAAGACGAGACTGGCGTTGACCGGCACGCCGTACTTGCGGCGGAATGCCGAGCCTGCGTCCAGGCTCGGGCGGAACCGCGACTCATCCACGCCGTTGAGGATGGTGTGGACATTCCGGAGCGGAATCTCGTAGATGGTCTGGAGGACGTCGCCCACGTAGTCGCTGGTGGCGACGTGGTGGCGGTAGCTGGGGAAGAACTTGATCTCGTCCGCCACGCGCGTCAGGCGCTCGCCAAGCGATCGCTGGAGGTCAGCGCTCCGCGGCTCGCCGGGCTTGCGTACCAGATCCTGGACAAGGTCCGAGTGGATGATCTCGTAGCCGATGCCGTGCCAGGAGGCGGCGAGGTTGGATCCCAGGAGCTGGGCCTTCCAGTGCGGCAGCGCGACGCTCTCCGAGTGGACGATGTCGAATCCGCCCGGATGAGTGGAGTTGTCGGCGAGGAATTGGTCCCAGGCGCGGTGATAGTCGAATCCACCGCCGGCGTTGGGGCGGGAGAAGTGGACATGCAAGAGCCCCCGTTCTCCGTGATCCTGTTGATCGTCCAGGAGCTCTTCCGGATTGTCGGAGCCAGCAGCGGCGGAGGTGTAGACGTGGATCTCGTGGCCCCTGGCGGCGAGATTGCGGTGGAGCGTGAGAGCGTGGCGCTCCAGGCCACCCGGGACGCCCCCGACTGGCCACTTCTTGACGAAGAGCGCGATCCGGAGGCGTTCCTGGATGGGGCCGAAGCACAGCCGGTTCCACGCCGCCTCCATCTGCCGCAAATCCCCGCGCCACTCCCACAGCGATTCGTGATCGCCATGGCCGCCGCTGCTCCTCGCCGCCGCGAGCTCGCGATTGCTGCTGGAGCGATCCCTCGCGCAGGAGGTGGAGGAGGAAGAGGAAGGGCCATTGAACAATGCGAGAGAGTAGACGATCATCGACGCCGCCACCGCCAACGCCCAGATGCATTGCCACGTGTATGGCAGCCCACGGCGGCTGCCGCACACCGCCATAGCTTCCTTCTTCTTGGAGCTCGCCGTGGTCATTCCTCGTCCATGGGCGAGAGCAGGAGAGAGAAGCGCTGGTAAGCCCAGATTTGAAGTGGCCTCAAACAGAATATCCGCGGCATCTCTCCTGCCGTTATGTCGGAAGAACCGGGATCGTGCAACATGGGCGGAATCTCGTCAATTTCCCAGCAATCCTCCGCGAAAATGGAGACAAAATTCTTGTTTCATGGTCGGAATTGACAAGCTCCACGAAATTTAACACGCAATCGTACCGCCAACCCGTGAGTTTGATCATGATCAGACAAACAAATCAAAGAATGAAACGCTTGGAGCAGCCAAGAAAGATCTGCCAGACAAAGAAAATCTTAGAATTCGATCGATTCCTCCCTCATTCCATGGCCCATTTGAGCACTTTGGCACAATCCTCGCAGAGGTTCACGGGCGATCGTTGACAATCGGGTACAATGCGGGGCTGCGACAGGGCAAAGCCATCAGTGATCCATCAATTCCCACTCCTCTTCTCCACTCACCTCAGCTCCGCGCGGGCGGCGCCGCTAGCCCGCGCCGCCAGGAACTCGAGCGCCCAGCACACCACCCCCATCGGCGGCCGCTCCTCGGGCGTGGAATGCCAGCACTGCTTCATCACTCTCGCCAGCGCCGGATCCATCCATCGCGGCACCTTTGGCCGCTTCCCGGGCAAAATCCACCCCCACCCGCACACTTTGCGGTAGAAATCCCGTGAGCTCAGCCTAGCGTAGCGCTCCAGCGGCGTTCTTCCCGTGCCAATCGCATAGCATGTCATAGCGAAGCTGTACACGTCAGCCCTGTCCGTGTACGGGCACGTTGGGCCATCCTGTACGACCTCGGGCGCCCAGTAGCATTTGGTCCCCCTCTTGGCGGTGTGGACGTATGATCCCTCGCGGATGAATCGCGAGGTCCCAAAATCTGCAAGCTTGATCATCGTCCCGCCGCTCACGAATCCCTCCTGGGCTGGGTCCTTCGATCGATAGAGCACATTTCCGGGCTTGACATCGCGGTGCATGATCCTCTGCGAGTGGATGAACAGTAGCGCACGCGCGAGCTGGAGCATGATCTCCAGCGCGTCCGCGGCCGCGAATTCGGCGAGGGTATCGATTGATCGGCCCCTGGGATCGATGCTACCGTCGCAGAGCTCCATGAGGATGGAGAATTTGTCGCTCTGGGCGTCGCTGGCTCGGGGGATCTCGGCGTAGGCGAGCGGAGGGAGAATGTGCGGGTGACCGGAGAGCTTGGATTGGATGGCCAGCTCGCGCAGCGCCTCGGATTTGCTGGAGAAGCTCTTCATGGCGTAGGATTTATCATTCCACTCCACTCTGTGCACCACTGCGTAGCTCCCCTTTCCAATGATCCTCCCCATGTCCGTCTCGCGGATCTCCGCCCTGGGCGTGCGCTCCAGGAGCTCCTCCTCGCTCAGCGCGGTCTCGTCCGGATCGGGGAATCTCACGCTCTCCATTCTCCGCCAGAGATCGATCAGCTCGCCCCTATCCTGCTCGCTCGCTTTCGGGAAGAACTTACGCATCCATTTGTTGACGCTGCGGTTGGACTCCATCGCCATTGCTGCGTAGCTCGCGGAAAGAAGAATTTTTACTTACGAAAGTCTCGTCAACCCTTTGAAAAGTCCGGAACGCGGCCAAAAAACGTTCTTGTTGTTCTTGCTTCCACGCAGGTGAATCAAAAGAGGCTTCCTCTTCCAACGAGGATGTCGCCATAAGCTTCCTTTTGTAGCACACTGAGATAGCTATTTGAAGCTAAGACTGCACGAACGAAACATAACATAGCTCATTGGTAAGAAAAAAAAAAAACACTATCGAGACTCACCGCAGATGTGGAAGAACATCTTTGCTCCCTGAGAGGCGTTCATGCCTTCCGTAAGGCTATCGAGGGACAACGCCTTGATCCCCGGAGAGCTGATGAAGTGCTCCCGCAAGTACCTGAAATGTTTCTCATGGTATCATCATGATCGAAAAAACTCGGAGCAGCTTACTGGAGCATGATGCTTGTGAGCTTGTCTAAGTCGCGTTGATAGGCCTGTGCGGCTTGAGTCGGCTCTGTTTCTGGCGGAGACACGCGAGAGTTCTAAGCAGTTGAAATGTTTTCTTTCAAGCTTACCAAACTGGCTTGGTAGAACTGTGATGTCTGGAGTTCTTTCTTCCGGGAAAACGTCGTTGGTATAAAAATCAGTACCAAAAGGCGAGTCACTCTTGCGTTCCGACGCTCGCGACCTCTTGGACCTTGAAAAACATTCAGAAAACTCTTTAGTTAGTGCAATACGAGGCATGCAAGTTTTCAGACCTCAAGCTGGTCGGATAATCCCCCACAACGTCGGGAACGAGCTTGTCGGTGGATTGAGAGCTCCTTTTTCGTTTAGAATTCATGACGCTGTTCACTGGAAAAACACACACAAAAGAAATGTTAGTTGTTGCGCCAAGGAGTTTTTTATAAGCGGGGAACCTGAAATATTTGGAGTCACTCCGGTTTGGACATCAAAGAAGCTGCCTCCTTCGCTTCCTGTAACAGGAGTTTGAACGGGTGCTCGTAGTTTCTCGACGGAGCCGTAATTGTCAAAGTTAAAAGGTGCCTCAAAACGCTCGGGCTCTTCGAACGCGAATTCCAACGGCGGAGGAGGCTGCGAGCAAAACATCAGTGAAACAGCTTCTAAGTGCTACTGTAGTGCTACCGATTGATCAGCAGATACTTGCTGGTCCTGCTGTTTGGCAGATGTTTGCTGTTCTTGTTGTTTCTGCTGCTCAGAAGTAGTCTTTTGTTGCCTTGGAGTCACCACGGTCGCTTTGGACCACAGATCAACGATTGAGGCTGGTAAAAGTGACTTCGGTATGGTACCGCAGCCTAAGAAAGTTAAGGGATTGTTCAGCATCACTTTTGCTCTTTCAGCCGATGCTTGTGTATACAGCTGTTTGATCGCAATGTCAGTGAAGGCAAAACGCTGTTCACATACCTTTCGTCTATTTCTTCTGTAGATGATATTTGAAGTGTCCTGCAGCCAGGACTGGAAAACTTGAGCTGGAATCTCAGTCAACTCGACGTCGTAGACGAGTTTCTTCTGCTGCTTGATCGTCTTTCTTTTCTTTCGCGGCTTATGAGGCTCCGGCTACAAAAGTAATGCATAACAAAAGAAATGAGTAGTAGAGGCAGATGCTTACCGATTTTGGTCCTTTGTCTTCACCGTTTTCGTTGTCGCCATCCCGTTCTTCAGATATCGGTTCAAGTCCATTTGGAACTTGAACACCATTTAGTCGTTATGTAAGCTTTGCATTTTTCAACCAGCTCTACCTTGAAGCGGGGCATCCATAGTGATCATGTCGTCAATAAAGTTCTCAGGCTGCTGGAACCTGTACTCACTTTCTTCCCTGAAACACAGAAAAACGTAGCGCGCTTTAGACACTCTCCATGTTTGCCTACCTCTCGACATCGTCATCTAAAACAGTGGCGAAGGAGCGAACACTATCCTCATTCAGCGTGATGTCTTCGTTGTCAGCTGTTCTTACAAACCTCCTTCACCTCATTAGATCTCGTGTTGATGACACGTACCTTGAAATCGGTTGGGTCTGGTTCTCGCCACCAGAGGAGGAACCGTGAAAAACTCGGGATCGTCCTGGTCCGGTGTTTCCGGCTCCAGCATCGCGCGCTCGAAATCCTGGAAGGTTTCTTCGGTGCCATCAATCGTGATCGCTTCGAACCTGGAGTCACAGATCGCGTGGAGCCAGCTTAAGATAAACAACATCTTACGTACTTAGCGCGAGCTCTCCTTTGAGGAAGCCTGGTAGTGTCCTCGGTCTTCAGCGCAGCTTGTTTGGTTTTCATCTTAAACTGGAGCCAACGAACAGTGATGATCGAGAGAGGAAGAACAAAACCAAGAAAACTTCCTCACCATGAACTCCGTGACATCGTCTTGATCAAGGAAAGAATGTGAACGAAAGCAGAGAAAATAAACCATGGCCTTACCATACAAGAATTTGACTTTGTGGTTGTAGATCCTCACGATGCCTCCTACAAGAAAGATCGATCTTAGAAGACGCAATTCCTACATGCATCGCGAGATCCCTTACCCATGAGGATTCCCGACAGCCGTAGAGCCAGAGGAACGACGGGATTGATGATCTGCATGCTGTGGAGAGAGATCGGCACATTTCAATCGATCCGATCGAAATTCCCAACCAAGAATCCAACAAACCAGCTCTCTTCGATGTCGATCTGATCGGTCCTCTTCCTGTTCATCTTTGGATGCACCGTCGCCGCGATCCTGCAAATAAACGCGAGAAGAAGAGATCGATGAGACGCTTGCGCCGATCCGCGCGCATTCTCACCATATCTGCCCGAAGGGACCTTTCTTGGAGAGCAATTGGTGGGAGTAGAACATCGTGGAGTCGAGAATGTAGGCCGCGCAAACCTCTAGTAGGGTTTTACCGCCATTCTTGAGGGCTTATTTGGCGAGCGGCCAAAATATTTTGCCCGGAGGCCCGCTTGGCACTGGATCATCGCTCGCCGTGCTTCCAGGTTTGCCGATCTTCACCGCATTCCTGGCCGATCGAGGTAAGCGAAGCATTCTCTTTGTGGGGCATTTTGCTTGGTATTTCTTGTTCGTTTTTCCTGGGGCCAGGCGTCCATGTTGCTAGAAAAGCGTTCTATGCTTGTCTGTCGTGCTCACAATGGTTTTACGTACAAGATTTTCCAGGGAGCCCATGAATCCTCGCAAGAGCTTTGATTCCATCAAAGACTTAATGAGGTACTAAGCTATCAAAGGATTCTTGACTCACACTCAGAATAAATGTTTTCAGAGCTAGCAGGATCCATTTACTTAAGAGTTCCATCTTCTCCGCGGAGTGCGCAGTAGTCGATCATCATGCTGACGGTATTGTTTCTCGGACTAGTTATGCTATTCTCTCGATATCCGATCGAGGTAAGTGAAGCATGCTTGATCGCTTGACAGGTATTTTTTGTTCGTTTCTTCGGGCTGTCGAGAAAAGAGTTCTATGCTTGCTTGCCGTGCTCAGGTTTTTTCTTGTTTTTCAACGTTTCTTCAGTGGTTAACTCTAACGAGGAGCGTGGAGTCCTTCCATCAAGACTTACGAGGTAGTGAGCTATGAAAAAATTCTTGACTCACACTCAGAACAAATGTTTTGCTAGCTAACAGAAGTACGCATGCATCCATCTACTTCAGAGATCCATCTTCTCCGCGGGGACTGCGCACTAGTCGATCACCATGCTGGCGGTATTGTTTCGCCTCGGTCTAGTTATGCTATCGTATCCGATCGAAGGTACTGAGCTATGAAAAACTTCTCTCAGAAAAAATGTTTTGCTGGCTATCAGGAGTACGCATGCATTCAGATATCCATCTTCTCCGCCGGGACTGCGCACGGATCATCATGCTGACGGTATTGTTTCACCTCGGCCTACTCAGGTTTGTTTTTCTTGTGTGGAGTAATGCCTTGACAATATCGTTTGAGTCACGCAGGAGGGCCAGGTGCAGCGAGATAGTCATGCTGCAGCCTGCCAAAGTTTCTGATCATCCGTTGCCTCAATCCTGGTGCGTTATGGCTTTTTCTTTCACGCGCAAGCTCACGCCATCGTTACATCCTTTTCCAGACACGGCTTTTCGAATTCTCTGTGACAATTGATTGAGAAGATGACGGAAAGTGGAGGAGAAAAAAATCAACAAGCATTTACGATTTCTCCTGGACAGAAAGACCTCCTCCCTCCTGATCTCTAGAGAACGAGTCTAGATCTACAAAGACTCAAAGTCTTTCATCGGTATGCTCTCCATTCTATATTCAAGTCAATTCGCTCGCTCACAAAAGTCTCAGCGCCACCACAGTGGACACGACGATCAACCTCCACCAAGTTGCGAGACTATCGCCACCCTACAGCAAACCATTTTCTGGTCAGTTCTCTCGGATCGAGAAAGAAAAAAAAAAGCTTAAGCTCTTACCGAGGTGTTGTCTTGCTCTGACCCTTCTATAGGGACCGCTGCCGAGGCTCCGGAGCTACCACTGGGCGCCATGGAGGAGCTGGGTGAGTCGCTCGTCGCTGGAGCTATCGCTGGGACCAGTCCCATCCCTGGAGAAGCCGCAGGGCTTGTTGGTCCTCCTCCTGGCGATGGCGATGACGATGGTGACGATGGAGGAAGCCCTGGGGCCAGGACTAATCCGGCCGGAGTTGGAGATAGTGCCAGGGGAGGAGCAGCAGCCAAGACGCCAACACTGATGGTAACTTTCTGTCCGCCATCGCAGTGCGTTCCCTGGCCCTCCACTGAGAATCCACACGCAAAGTAGTACGCGCCAGCCTTCTCGGGAGCTATCCACTTTGGAAAAGCAAAAAGAAAAGGAAAAAAGCGAGAGCTTTGGCCACTTTAGTCACGAGAAAGCGGTCCGGAAGCGTACTACAGACCGTGAAGTTGCCAGACGATCCAGTGTCGAGCATGGTTGCCTTCGCAAAGTTGCAATTGTCGAAGTCGGCCTTGGACGGAAGCATTGCCACATTGTGAAAGCCTGGAGCGTATCGAAACACTGCACGATTCATACGGGATTGTTTGTTAGCAGCCATAGCGCAAGGACTAGAGAAACGAGAAAACCAAGGCGCTACCTACACTCACAGGGAAGCCTGGAGAAAACTAAGAGAAGAGAAGACCAAAAACAGGATGATCCACTCACCGACGGAATCTCCCGATGCGACTGGCTGAGAGGCGGCCCAGGCAGCATAATCTGGAACCCTCTGCGTGGAGAGATCGAAATTTGTCCAGCCGAGCGAGTCTCCCACGGTGATGACAACACACATTGCCCTCCTGTGGAGGAACAAGACTAGCAGCAAGCAAAAACACACTGTTAAAGAGTTTGTGCTCCTCCCCATCTTGAGAGCCCCCCTCCCTCTCTTTGTTACTCTTGGAATCTTGGGCTCAACAAAACAGTAGGAGTGCTTCCTTATAAAGAGGACGCATCTAATAGCCGTTGCTCTGTCCTTGTTTCTTGCCTCATAAACTATGGTGTTCAGGTGTCCACAGAAAAGCTTGTCTAAAATTAATGGCGGCTCAAAAATTTCCATGAACTTTTTTCTCACTTTTTGTTTAAAGGCATTGGCACAAGATATTTGTTGTTTCTGAAAAAAACTTTGACGTATATACCTTTAAAGTTACTAGCGAATGCAGTGCCAACTTTTGGACGTTTAGATTGGGCAGAACGTCCCGATTAAAAACATCTTGTACAGAGCTAAATAACCGCGTGATTCAATGGTACAACGTTGTCCAAGTATAAGCGTATCTCGCCTCAAGTCCTTTCAAAGATTGTATTTTGCTCCAGTATGGAGGTATCAGGACAAACTTGTGTCTTCAATTCTGACCTCGGTAGCAACTCGACACCTAAAGAGAACAACACACAAGACCTTCAAATGAACGGAAACTCTTACCAATCGTAAGCACCTAATGGACTCCTTTGCGTGGCCTTATCCTTGACATTTTCGATGGCACACAAATGAGCAAGATTCCACAGAGAAAAAAAAGTCCTCACTCCTAAAGAGCTCGTGAATGACAAGCGTAATTTGGGACCAGTGCTGCCTCCTTCACAAACGTAATGCCAAGAACATACCACCTCATCCGCTAACATAGCTTCGTGGTAGTTGTGATGAGATCGAACGCTTACTTTGCCAGGGAAGATGGCTAAGTGAGCAAGAGCGACGAGGAGTAAGCTTATGTCTCGGCGTTGACCCCTGTTTTAATGAAGCCCTAGCCATGGCTACTACTTCTGCTGCCTATCCGCCACCGCCTCCCTATTACAAGCTCTACAAGGATCCAGCCTCCGCGGCATCGCCGCCTCCGCCGCTCCAGGGAACTTACTCCGTGTTTGGGAACACGTACACGGTTAGACCCTGTTCTCTTTTTCTCTTCTCTTATAAGCTTGAGCTTTCAGACTGACGATACGCTACCCAGTTTGGAGGAAGTGGGGCTTCGTCAATTGTATCCCATAGGACCCAACATTGGTAAGTTGGACTCGACCAAGATTTTTTCCAGTGGATTGATCTTTCTCCTCAAACGTTGGGAGATTAGACTACAAGAAGGAGCTCAAGGCTTTGAACCGAGAGCTTGTGCTCCAGATGATGGAGCTCGCCGACGTTTTGGTGGAGAGGCCTTCTCAGTATGCTCGAAGAGTGGAAGACATGGGGCTCATTCTCAGAAACATGCATCACTTGCTCAATTCACTCAGACCACACCAGGTTTGACAAAAACTAAATCCTTTCTTTTTTGCTCATGCAAAGTATTGTTCTCCAGGCCAGAGCGACACTTATTCGCATTCTCGAGACCCAAGTGCAAAGACGAAAGCAAGCTGTGGAAGAAGTTCACAAGTATGCATTGGATTCGTTTTTGTATTCATATTTTCTCCCTGATTTGGTCAGGAGAAGGAACGAGGCAAGATCACTCCTCCAGGAATCAACAGCCGCACTAGAAACCCAACTTAGCCAGCAAAGAATTGTGTGACTTCGCTTTAGAAAAGGAATATACTAGTGATCTGTTTAAATTAACAGTTATAATCTAGCAATGCGAGCACTAGAATGTAAAATAGAATCAAGAGGGGAAAGAGTGAGTGCCACTATAATCACTCTGTTGAATTGATAATTGTAGTGGTGATTTGCAAATGCTTGTTAAACAACCTGCTAACTTTAGATCTCAAATATTTGCAAGCACATTAGGTTACAAAAGTAGTGTATGTAAGCTTTTTTTTTCTTTGAAAGTGTGTTTGAAAACTCTTAATATTTGGAATGGGAAGAGCTATAGCTTAAGCATGTGATTACTTTTCCATCTTAGTCTTGTCAATTCTCTTTTTCAGCATGATGTGTCATTGTAAACAATTTGGAAGTTGCAACCTTGAAAGTTCCTATTATTTACTTATGGAGCAAAAGCCAAAGAATTGTTTTTCTTTCTTCTAGAGAGAAAACATATTACTATGGTTAAAATAAAACCTAAAGGAAAGTATATCCAATATGGTGCACCAAAGTTTTCATATTGGAAGATGAAGCTAGTTTACATTTATCATTAGCACTTTTATTTAATCTTTGATCCCAATACTTTCATCTCATTAAATCAAGTAGTACCACAAAGTTAGTTTGGTTGATAAGAATGACGGGTGATGCCAATTAGTAACATTGTAAATAAATAATAGTTATCTTGAGACTTACTGTGGTTGAAATAAAACCTAAAGGAGAATATATCTAAGATCATCACCAGAGTATTCATAATGGAAGATGAAATTAATTTACATTTATCACTACCACTTTTGTTTAATTTTTGATCTCCCTAGCATATCAATTGGCACACAATCATTAGTGATCGCTATCACTCAAAAGTTTGTTCAGTCGATAAGAATGAGGGCCAATAAGCAACATTGTAAATAAAAATTAATTATTCTGACAAAAAAACTTTACAAAATAAACAAAGTGCTAAGAAAGTTCTAAAAATAAGATTAACTTTTAAAGGAACATCACTTATTTTAAAATTCTTACACTTCTTTTTAATTAAATAAATACACACACATTACATATTTTGCCAACATCAACCAATAAAGTCAGTTAGTTCCCTAACTTAATCATAATGTATTCAGTTGTAACTAAATTTAAAAAAATATGATAAAGAAAATAAGCTAGCAATGCAAAGAATAGTTGTTATTTATGTTTAAACTTATATTAATGGTATCTATATAATTTAAAAACTTTTAGTTTACTAAAAGTTGATTTTTATATTTTGTGATAATTGATTTTCAATAGCACTCACCTTCAGCTTTATTTCTATGTCATCCATCCGATAAAATGCCACTTTCTGCCCTACAATCCACTGAGTATGATTGTCATGGAAGTATGTGGCTATAATATCTATTAAATTTAAAATAGAAAAGGAAAAAAATTCATTTTTAAAAGCAATTCCTATTTTGTCATTTACTTTTGATAGTATTTTTTCTATCAAGATTTGAAAAACATATTATGACACACTTGCATTTCATCCCATCTTTGCTAATGAAGGAATTCAAGTAATGGCAGCAACACAATGAGAAGGGAGGTTTTTCAAGGTAGCACAACTTGGTTTTTAATGCTCACAACTTACAACAAGATTTTGTTTTTAGCGGAGGCTTTTGATATCTTTGGACAGGGCATGTGCATTTCCACGGAGAAGGACGTGTTCCACCCCGAAAGGCTTGTTGCTCCTCCTTACATTGTATGTGGATCTATTTTCATAATATTAGTAGTGACTTTAAATGTTAAAAAATTTTACTTTCTAAATAAATGGTTTATATTATTTTATAAAATATTTTCATAAAGATAAACAATGAAGGGAATAAAAGTAACCATTAAATTTGAGTTTGAAATTAATTCTTTCATAAAAATGAAAATCTAAACTAATAACTGAGGATATACTAAAAATAAAAATATAGAATGCTATATTATAAATATGATGATATTTATTTTTGTTGCTTTAATACTCAATTTAGTATGTAAAGGCTAATATAATAGTTTCAAATATCATTTATGGATTTTAGACACAAAATTCAGTTTATTGTGAGATATTGCATAAATGCTAAAAATAAGTCATATTTATATATAAAGCTTCTTTATATAAGAAATATTCTACTAATATTATTTTTAAAAATCTTAAAAATTATAGAGATTAAATGTTTAAACTTTGTTAAAATTAAATAGTGCCTTTTTGAAATTTAAATTGTCCTATTGAGAAAGAACATAATTTCTAGAATAATTTACTATTTATATTTTTCTAAACTTGTTTATATAAAAAAAATGGATGAAACATTAAATTTAAGGTTAGAACATGAGACATTTTATTATAAAATAAAATACTTAGTTGCTAAAACATAACTAATGAATATTATCATTTAAGGTTTTGGATTGTAAAATTTTAAATTTAGATCTAAATTTATGCTTTTAAATTTTTTCTTATTTTGAGTTAACTTGTTAATGGCTTACAGATTAATTGAAATTATCATTAGTGATGATAAGATATTGATAAAATAATGATTTTAAGACAACTACTTTTTAGAAACACATACCTATTATAGCTAATTAAATTTTATTACATGCAAAAGGTATAGTTTCAAATTTATTTTTCACTCTAAATGTTAAATTGTTTTAGTGAAAACTTCACAAATTCATTTTAAGCTAATACATTATATAAAAATTCATATTTTTAATAAAACTTAATAAATAATATTTTTTGCTAAGTTTTGTTAAAGATTTTTTATTATTCCATATTTTAGATTGCATTGAGGAAGTCATGTGTCTAATAATTAAAATTTTTAATTTAATACCCATTGATAAATATAATTTAAAGTTTTTAAATTTAAATTATTCAATAAAAAATTCAGTATCACAAGGTGGTGAACCACTTTTATTATATAAAGAATATAATCTTCCTTATTATTGTTTTCCATAAAACATCAATAATGTTTTTCTAGATTCATAAATTTAATATTTCCATCATGCTTAGATAAAATATTTTTATGCCCTACTGAAGAATGTACATTTAAAATTTATAGTTGAAAATTGTAGCTCCCTTAATTAAATAATATATTATTAAAATATTTTCCAAGAATAGAATGATAGCTTAAATAAATTAAAAATCTTTATTGAAACTCTATTATAACATCAAATTTTATCTTTCACAAATTTATGATTTATTTAAAACCATATTTATTCTAGTAAAGACTTTTATTTCCTCATCATTAACTTATTAATTTTGGCTAGTTTGAACATTTGGAGATAAAGAATAGATTTAGTGCTAAAGACACTAATATATTTAACAAATCTTAATCTAGTGCAAAATAAAAGTCAATTTTACTTTTTCTACTCATTTTTAACTTTTTTCTTTTGTCCCTTATTTGGAAAGAAGTAAAATGTTAAGTAGTAAACATATTTATTAGGGTTTGATATAATTTCACAAGCACCAACTTCCCATATCTAGCACCTATATGCAAAATGGTGTCAAATGATGTTTAACACGATTTTGGCATACCAATGGCCTAATGCAAAGAGGAAAGTACTACACCGATTAAAGCAACGTGGAGCTTGGGTTTAGACCCAAGCCAAATGCAAAACAAAGAGTGACACAACCCAACATAAGCCAAACTAACTAGTTTAACTAGCTCAAGTGAGAACTATAAAAGGAACCAACTGTATTGATCTCTTACCATCATGACAATAAGGAAAGAGTGTTTATAAAAACTAGCCAACAAATATCTTTAGATACCTAAAGTCATATTCGCAACACTCTCCCCCCTTTTGGAAAGATTGATATCCTCGTTGATGTATACCTGAGTATAGCAAATCGTCAAAGAAATAACTCTAAAAGTTAACGAAAAGCACATTATATAGGAAACACACTGACTTAAATAAGTTATGGAACGATATCTCCTATATGTCCAAAGACATTAAAACTCAGACACCCTCCAGCCATTGCCAACAAGGAAATGATTAGCGGAGTTAGCCACCCTTGCTGCTCTGAGTACCACTCAGCTTACAAAAGAATGATATATCCCTGCCCACAGCAACATAGTTTGAGAGCTAGAGGCCTAACTTCCCCTGAGCAAGAAATCAACCCCGTCAGGAAGATTTAGACAACTATTATAAGTTGGCAGAGGAAGTTGTTTACACAACTATACCCTTTTTCAACAATGAGTCAATGAGAGAAAGGTAAGGACTTGTGATCAGTCTATAATAGTTATCCCCATGGTTATGGATTGGACCCATGCACCGAAGTGCCGAAGTCAACCTGCCAAAACTGACCCAAATACTAATAAATAAGAGAAATGAAACTTTGATTTATAGAAATATATTACTTTATTAATTTGCAAGATTTATTACAAGATTTACAAAAGTTAGTTTTTATTACAATCTTCATATTCCGTGACAAGCTCATGAGCATGTGTAAAATTCCTAAGAGGTTTCCAAGTTAATTCACAAGTCAGATAACCTTTTCACTTAACTAGATATTCCTTGGAACGACCACCATGAGCCTTATAAAACAAGAGAATCGCCTCGACCTCATACTCAAGATCAACATTTACAACTTCCAGAGGGGGACAAATGTCTATAGAGCAATCCATAACAACACAATATGGGGCTAGTAAACAAACATGAAACATATCATGTACACGGGATAACTCATCGAGAGGATCCAACTTATAAGATACATCACCAACTTGCTTCAATACCCAATAGGGCCCAACATATTTTAATAATAGTTTCCAAGATAAAGATTTTTTTATATTCAAGTTTCAAGAAGATAGCCACACATGATCTTCCACTTGATAAGATACATCCCAATGTTACAGATCCTTATTATGTCAATATCTATCCTAAACTTTACCTATTGCCTCAGTAGCTTTAGACCACCCTTCACGTAACTACTCTGCATAAGTCTCAATAGCCAAGACCAACACTTTAGATATTGGTTTTGGTATACCAATTTGTTAAAGAACCCCACGAGCATTCCCTTGCAGCATTTCCAATGGAGAATAGCCAATAGTGTTATGAGATGTGTTGTTATAATAGATTTTTATTGTGTCCAAATGTTTAACTTAGTCACATTGGTCTGCCATGACATAGTACTGCAAATAATCCTCAACTTGGGCATTCATATGTTCAGTCTACCCATCAATTTGAGGATGATAAGCTATACTAAACTTCAATTTGATACTGAATAACTGGAATAATGTGCCCCAAAACTTCCCCATAAATCTTGAATCTTTATCTGAAATCATCTCTTCAGAAAAACCACAAACTCACATACTTCATAGAAAAAGAGTTTTGTTGCTTGTTTTACATTCACTGTTTCTATAGTTGGAATGAAGTGTGCAATTTTTGACAACCGATCCACAACCACCATCAAAGTATCATAACCCTTAGACTTTGGCAAGTAAGTGATAAAGTCAAGTATCACACTCTGAAATGGCTATGCCGGTGCAACTTCCCAACCTACTTTTCAGTTCTACACTTACATTGCTGGCATATAGAGCAAGAACGGACATAATCTGCTACATCACCTTCCATCCCTCTTTTAATGAAGCAAGTGTCTTTTGTTTTCCACCATGTCCTACCACTAGAACATCATGATGTTCCTGCAGAAATAACTGCTGTGACCCTAAAGGA